>NC_140476.1:29887500-29977500 GCF_051167445.1 Perissodus microlepis | reverse complement strand
GATCCTCCGTGTCAAGAACGCTGGTAATCTTCAGAGTGAGGTTAGCCCAAGCAACACACTTGATGATCCTCTTCATTGTTTTAAGTTTCTAACTTTAGTTCATCTCCTTTATAAGGATTTTGTCCTAACAAATGATTGCTATGCTTCATTTTTGATTCTAGAACAAGTACAGAGCCAAAGGCAAAGATGCTTTCAAAGAATATTCAGTGGTGACGGAGACTCCAGTGTACGAGACCGCCAAGCAGAACGCTCAGAACCTGAGTGACGTAAGGGATTTTATTGTCTTAGTTTCATGCTAGCTCAGTAGTTTGTTAACACTCTCTTTGTAAAACGAAAAGAAGTAAGATTGCAAATCTCATCTTTTTATTTTCCATTTGTTTTCCCAGCTGCACTACCGCTACGATTACAACGCCAATATCAAGGGCACCAACACCGCTCCTGCTGTTACCATTGAAACAGAAAGAGCCCGTCTGGCCAACTACATCCAGAGTGATGTAAGATAACGTTCCTTCATATTCAGTGTGATTGTTTAACAATTATTATCATGTATTGTATAGTATCAATATTTAAAATTTTTAACAACATCTTCTCTCATCATGTGTGTTGACTTCTCTTAGAACTGGTACAAAGAAGCTAACAAGAGCTTCATGCCAACTGGTTATTCACTGCCTCTTGACACCCCCCTCATCAAGCAGGTTAAGTTGAACACTGTTGTCTCCAGCAATGTAAGTCAAACACACGCTTGGGCAAAACAGAACTTTTTTATTTGTACGGTAATTTGATGTCTCTGAATGACACACTTTTGTTTTTATCCTTGCAGGTGAAATACAAGGAGGCCTATGAGATGGTGAAGGCTAAAGGCTACACTCTTCACCCAGAGGGTGTCAACTTTGTCACTGCAAGGAAGGCTAACAAGATCATCAATGAAGTAAGATGACACACAGCTGTTATACTTAAGCCAGACCCACTGTTGTAGATTAATGTTTCATTTCCTTGTGATGGATGCTAAATGCTGCATAAAACAGTGCTGTGTATGTGTTTCTTGCTCCTCCAGCGTCTGTATCGTGAGACTTACCACAAGCAAAAGGACAAGATCCACACAACCTATGACACTCCTGATATTAAACAAGTCAAGATGAACCAGGAGCACCTCAGTGACGTACGGACACCCACAGATTACAACATTCATGTCCTTTTTTTTAAAACAAAATTCATGTTGTAAGATGGACTCTTTTTGTTCCCTTCTTACCCTAGTTGTGCTACAAAGAGAAATACTACAACAGCAGAGGCCAGCTGATATCGTTGCCCATAACGCCTGAGCTCATGCACTACCACCACGTCAATGAGATCACCAGCGATGTATGTAAAGAATAAAATTAAAACAAAACATCTACAAGGTGGAGTTTGAAGATGTTTTTTAAAATATTTTTTTAAATTGTTTTGTGTTTTTAGCTGAAATACAAAGAGGACCTGATGTGGCTGAGAGGCATTGGATGCTTCTTGTATAACACCCCAGAGATGGTCCGTGTCCGCGACGTCACCAAATTCAGGGTACGTCTTTTTGGATAGAATGGATTCCTATTTTTCATTTCCAATGCATATTCAGGCATCTGCATCATTCATATAAACTATTTTTTCTCTCTTATAGGTGAACTATCCAGTGGAGGCTAAGAAGAACCTTGCTAAATTCTCTGTGGTCCTGGACACGCCTGAGTATAAGCGTGTGACTGAGCTGAAGACGCACATGAGCAACGTGAGTTGGTTTCCTAAATGTGCTTCATCGTATTATAGCTTCACGTGATCTGGTTTCCAAACAAAAATGAGCTCGCAGTGTATTCTAAAAAACAAAAGCCACACGTTTTGACATTCGCTCTGTCTCTTTCCAGCTGATCTACAAAGCTCAGAGCAAGGAGGACATGGCCAAAGTCACCACAGCTGCAGACTCTGTGGACATTCAGAGAGTCAAGTGGGCCCAGCAGCTGGTTAACCAGGCAAGCTCAAATAAACAGCATGAATAACTGAATCTATTATATGTATGTGTGTGTCTTTCCTGATAATCTAATCAATATTTTTTCCCTTCTGCTACAGTACCAGTACGTAGATCTGGCTGCCAAACAAAGAGCTCATTTCACTCCAGAAATCAATACTCCAAATATGGGCCATGCTAGAAAAATGAAAGTGTTCTACAGTGATGTAAGTCTGATCCTTTGTTCTCATTTAATGCTGCTGTCACTGAAACCTCAACCTAAAATTGTTTGTATTTTATTTTGTTTACACTATTTACCGTAGCTGCTTTCTATATACTCTTATACTTTGCCAAAATAATTGAAATTACAGCAATTGCAGTCTCCTCTGAAGCCAATTTCTAAGGTGTTGTCTCAATCGTTTCTTCCCTTAGAACAAATACAAAGAACAGTATGAGAAGATGAAACACCGGTACACTGCCATTGCTGACACACCTCTCCTGATCCGTGCCAAGAAGTCCTACCTGCAGTCCAGTGATGTGAGTTTGCTCATTTAGGAAACTTGTGATTTAGTTTGAAACTGTTATGCATTCAGGAATTATAGGAGTCAGACTGTTTGTTAATAATTTTTCCACTGAAAACAGTCAAATTTAAGAGATTTCATTAACTAATAGTGAATTTTATCCCATGTCAAAATATAAATATTATTTATCTGTTTATCTGATTTTACCCTTTTACCACAAATACTGTACAAGTCAGTGTAAAATTGTAGATGCTATAAATCACATTATGTGTGTTTGATGAATATATATGACACGTTTTCTCCTTCGTTTCTTCAGCTGCGCTACAAAGAAACCTTTGAGCTTTCCAAGGGACACTACCACACAGTCAAGGATGCTCTGGACATCACTTACCATCGCAGGGTCACTGATGACATTAGCGAGGTCGGCAGTTGAAATTATCTGGCTCATTGTTAACTATAAATGTCTTTATAAATGTACATGTTTTGAGCTTTTGCATCTCCATCTACTGTTTTTTCTTCTCTTATCAGGTTAAATACAGAGAGAAGTACATTAGCTCTCTGGGGACCTGGAAGTCCATCCCCGATCGTCCCGAACTCTTCTTCAGCAAGATTGTCAGCGGTAACGTTAGTGACGTGAGTACTCGTGACTTTATTCACCCTGTGGTAAAATGTTTACAGTTCATTAAAGAGTATTCAGTACAATGAACACTGAGACACTACACAACATTTCAATTAAATTTAATCTCATTTTATGTGTTTTTTTAGGTCAAGTATAAGGAGGACCTGGATTGGCTGAAGGGTATTGGCTGCTTTGTATGGGACACACCTGAGCTGGTGCAGGCTGAGAGGAACAAGACGCTCTACAGTGAGGTAAAGCATCAGTGACATTAAGCTTCATTTTTATTTATATGGCACCTGTTTATGATTTGCATGCATCTTTATCAGTGAGGTATAGTTTCTGTATCTTCTTAATAAAAGTTGTATTGTTTGTCTGCAGAGACTGTACAAAGCCTCCTTTGAGAAGAACAGAGGCAATTTCAAGTATACCAGCGACACTCCATTCTTCCAAGCCGTCAAGCAAGCCTCCATTCTCATAAACGATGTGAGTCCCGTCATTCTTTAACCAGCAATAATTAAAAATTGGATTTAGTTTGTTAACGCATTTGTAAATCAAATGAAACAGTTAACCACATTTCTATTTTTCTGTGCTTCTCTATTGGACTCTCAGCGTGGAGGTAAAAAAAAAAAAACAGGAATTCACTGTAATATTTTATGATTGCCTACACTGTTTATCACTGACTGTTTTTGTGTTTACCCTTAAAGTCAAGTGTTTAAAATGTTTCCCTTTGTTCTTTACATCAGCCAGTTTTTACCTTCCTTAAATTCTTAAAATGTTTCATCCACATGACGCGAGATGAAACATTTTGTTCTCTGGGGACTCCTTTTTAACTACCTTCTGACACTTTGAGCAGAGGGCTTACAGAGCACAGTATGAGAAGACCAAGGATAAGTTCACCATAACTACAGATGATCCTAGATATCAACTGGCCAGGGAGAACAGGAAGATGAGCCAGGTAAACGCCCTGGTCACGTTGTACCACCGGCCTGCCACCTCCGGTCTGGTCCCCGAAGAGCCCTGACACCGGTGCATGAGGTTGTCAGCAGGACTGCTGATGGTGGACATCGCATGGCATTTATAGACCTCCCAACTCAAAAAAAATCTTTCCCTTTTGTATCAGTTTCTTCATTTTGTCCCACACAGGTTGCTGTTGAACTGCCACTCAAACAGCAGCTGGAATGCTGAGTGTTATGCAGTGTTGTCCTTCATCTGCTCCATCAGAAATGACAGTTTAATCACTAGCACAGTAACAATTCAATCCACTGAGCCGATCGTCTCACACTCGCTGTAGATGATCATCCCTGTCACTCTGAGGGCACAGATAAGGACAGACAGCACCATCGTCACACTTGGATCCGGAGTTCTTCTCCAGTCCTCCCCCATGTTACTGCTGTTTTCCTTTTGTGTCCTCAACTATGGCATGCTGTGTGTGTGTGTGTGTGTGTGTGTGTGTGCATATGTGTATGTCATTGTGTATGTGGACAGAAAATGTATAAATCCAGAGCAAAGGATCTACTAAAGGGTGGCTGCAATGAGCTACTCCGCCCTGACATCCTCACAGCCCTTTACCAGACCACTATGGGCAGTAAGGTAAACAAAGAGAGAAGGGAAGCATGATAACTCTGATCTCTGTCCACAAACAGGCACAAAATAGACCATGTGTTATATATCATAAGACTCAAGTCATAGATGGAGGTGACTTTGTTCCTCCCTGCTGTTTGTGGACAAGGTCTTATCACATAAAATCCCCATCCTGCAGAAAATCTTTCCATCCAGTCATTCCATTTAAAAGTGGCTTTAACTCCCACATAGTCCATCCTTCTTCCATGCTCTAATCCCTCCATCGCTCATTTGCTTTTCTTCATGGGCAATTCATTACCGAAGCTTTAACACTGTTTGCCCAACTGCCTTTGAGCAATTTGGTATCTAAAGTCAGAAATGCAGTAAAATTTAGTACATTATAGCTTCTCCTGGAATTTATTAGTTTTGACCAAAATCAGCAATCACAGAGTCTTCTCTTATGTTAAACTCTTATTTATTGAGGCCACATTACACTGTACATTGGCCTAAGGTCCAATATGTATATATGTACATGTACATATATATATATGTACATGTACACACACACACACATATATATATATATATATATATTAAACCATGTGGGCACTGCAGACTTTCATCACTTGATGGTGGTAACGCATTTAACTGTCTTTATTGTCACATGAATAATGCATCCCTCTGTGCACGTGTGTCTCTCATCGAGCATGCTTATAAGCTTTTCCATTGCTTTGTTTCACTCAGTTGATGTTGCATATTGATTTAATTAATTATAACTACATGCTAGCCAACTTCCTCCGATAGTGTTTAAAAGCTATCCAAGAAAAAAAATAAGTAATTAATTTTTCCTTAAAATTAGCTCAAATATGCTATAACACTAGCGACGTTTTATAATTAGCGCTATCATCTCAACTGACTCTGAAGAAGCTGAAATAGGACTTTTTAAAAAAAAAAATCTGTAGCAGTAGGGTTTTATATGTATAGTGTCTGCAAGACTTTTTCAGATGTTTTCTTGGACAGTTTTTCTACCACTTTAGAAGTTGCATAAAGACAAGCAAATTAATACAGCAGCAATTTCATTGCATGATGCTAACTTTCTTTTGTTTTCACATTATCCTTGTTCTATCAGTGGAAGTATAGAGAGCAGTATGAACGTGCCAAGGACAAGTTCACCTCTGTTCTGGAGACTCCTGAGTATGAGGCCCACAAACGCAGCAAGAAGATCAGTGATGTAAGTGTTGGGTTTGCAAGGTTTTTATTGTTATGTTTAGATTTTTACAAGAACTTGTGAAGAAGCAGTGGGTTTTTTTGTGTTTAAATTTCACCTGTTACTATCTATATCTGCTTAGATCATCTACAAGATGGAGTATAACAAGACCAAGGCAAAGGCTTACACCTTACCTTATGACACTCCACACCAACAACACATGAAGAAGGTCAAGGAGATCACCAGCAATGTAAGTCTGCACTGCACTTTTAAAATATTCTTTCATACACTGGCACAGGAAACCAAAATACAAAATGTACTTTTGTATATTTTATGTGTCTTGCAGCTGAAGTACAAAGAGGTGTATGAAAAGAGCAAGGCCCACATCAACATGGACCCCGAAGCTCACGAGATCCGTGCCGCTAAGGAGGCCTACAAGAACATCAGCAATGTGAGCATCTCGAGTGCCAGAATTTTCAAATGACATTTTTAAACCCAAATTTGTGCTAACATCCAGTATTTGATTCTGCTTTATTTTGCTATATTTCTAGCTTGACTACAAGAAGAAGTATGAAGCAACCAAGAACCAGTGGATCTGGACAGCGGACAGGCCCGACTTTGTCAATGCTGCCAAGAACTCCTTGCAGCAGAGCGATGTGAGTTGGGACCTCTTATTTTAATGTGTGTCATTTTAGCAACATGCAGCACTGTTGCTCTCTTTTTTTCACCACCATATCTTACCAACAGGTTGAGTACAAGTACGACAAAGAGATCCTGAAGGGCTGCGTGATACCTGTGGTCGATGACAAGTTAACCTTACTATGCATGAAGAATGCTGAAATGGCCAGTGAGGTAAGTTTCCCCATTCTTTATTAGAAACACCATATTTAGTTAAAACTACTAAAGGCCAGATAGTGATGCTTAAGAATGTGATGTTTAATGTCCTAAACTGCTTCTTTTTTCATTTGCCCATCCCAGGTGAAATATAAACAGAAGTATGAGAAGGAAAAGGGACACTACATGCCTGTCCTGGACACTCCTCAAATTCTCCATGCCAAGGCTGTGCGTGTTCTGGCCTCAGAGGTAAGAACTGTTCAGCAAAAAATTAACTGTACTATAGGGTATATATAGTATACCCTTAGGTAAAACTTATGAGTATGAGTTTTTAACTGTTTTTATTGTTCATCAGAGCAAATACAAGGAGGCCAGTAAGAAGGAAATGCAGTCCGGCTCATTCACCACCCTGTCCGACACTCGTGATACTGCCCACAGCAGGACAGTCAACAAACTTGTCAGCGGGGTATGACTGTCTTACTATTACATGCGTTTTACAAAATGAGCTCAGCCAGCGTGTAACCCTGGACTGTTTGTTTGCAGCTGGGCTTGATGTGCTGTTCTCTCTTTTTAGAAAGTGTACAAAGAAAAGTTTGAGAAGGAAAAGGGCAAGTCCATATATAACCACATGATTGTGCCGCCTGATGTTCAGCATGCCATGGACGTGGCCAAAAATCAGAGCAATGTGAGTCATTTCCACAACTGGGCTAAAACAGTTGGGGTAGTTGGACTTGGGGGTAATTTTTTCAGCTTTTCATAGTTGTCTGTGGATGTGGAAGTCAGGTTTACTATATTGCATCTCCAATTTTGTCCAACTGGACAGGTGGCCTACAAGAAAGATGCCAAAGCCAGCCTGCACTACACTACTGTAGTCGACCGTCCTGACATAAAGAAGGCTACCCAGGCTGCTAAACTCATCAGTCAGGTAACCATGAAGTACACTGATACTGACTCACCAGCTCAGTACACGTAAATGTGTTTAAAGGCTCAACTCAAGACAAAAGAAGAGAAAAAAGGAGCATCCCTATAGTACCCATCCCTATACTGTAGTTTCTACATGATCACCTGACTCTTGTCGGGCCTTGTGTCCATCAGATTGGCTACCGTGAGAAAGCACGTGAAGAAGCCAGCCGTGGAGGCTCTCTAGCCCACCGCCCAGATATCGCTTTGGCAACTGAGGTGTCCAAGCTGACAAGCCAGGTACACTAAATGAATTTACTCACCTGTCTCATCCAGCCCTGGACAGTCGGGTTCCTTTGCCACTGGGTCGCGACGATTGTCATCTCATAGAAAAGGCTTCCCTTGTTTATTAATTTATTCATTCATTTATTTATTTATTTAGGTGGCAGCCAGTTGGAAAGATCAGCTGCCTGGATTTTAACTGTCAGATCAGCTTCCACAAGCTAATATTAGCAGACTAGTAGTGCTGTGGTAGATGCTTAGCAGCAGTCGTGTTGGCCTAATGATACAACTAGCAGCTCTTCCACTGCGCTTCCTCTGCCATCCTGCATTATAATCCATGTTACTCCATGAAAGTAGATATAGATGTTTAACCATACCATTGTACATGTCCCACCACCATCCTTATACCTGTCCTCCTCTTCCTCCATCCTTCTATGCTATAACTCTTCTTCTCAACCTTAATCTCTTTCCTCTTCTGTCTACTTCCATAACATCCTAGTCTGTGTGTTCTCATCCCTCCATCTCACTGCGCTTTGTAGGTGGAGGATAAGCCCTCCCTCCATGGAGCAGCTTCCTATGATACCCCCCTGATGCGCCACATTAAGAAAATGAGTGCGGTGACTAGTGATGTAAGGAGGTTTATGCCCTAAAACTGACGGACTGCTGCTGCTTGTCTGTCCTCTCTGTCTCTCTGTCCCCCTTCCTGCTGACCCACAGACTGGCTGAATACAGGGTTCACTGAGCCTTTAAGATAAACATCTGGAACGTTTGAGAAAATATTGATTCACAAATCAAATCTTACAAAGTTCCTATTTGATTTGCTCTTTCTTTTCTTTGCAGTGTCCACCCTCTGCTTTTTTTATATTTCCATAACAAGATGTGCCTCATTGCTAAGCATAGAGAACAGCGTTACTGCATTAGCTGCCTGGCGCTAATACTATGTGTTTATTTAAACTGTCTTTTCAGATTTTTCCCACTATTCCCCTTTAAGTCTCCATGTCTGTTTGTTTCTGAATGTGACAAAAGGCTTTTCTAAAAATGAACTTGAATTGTTCTTAAAAACATGTGTATGTCGTTCACCGTGCTGTGCTCCATTTTCATCGCAATCCTAAGGGGTGGTGTAGGCCCTCCTAAAAGTTTGGAATACGGTTACAGTAGTGAAAAGTTAGCCATAATTCCTGTTAGATATACACATGTTTTTATAGCACACCTTTTCAAACGTGTTCCTGTGTTCTGCCTTCACTCTAAAGTGGTTTGACCTGTGGAGCCAAACCACACCTGACCTGCGTCCAAAACCACACCGCCTTACCTTTTCCATATATATTTTATTATATATGAAGTTCATGTTTGTGTTTATGTGAATTACAGGATGCTTTATTTGCATATGTTTACAGTACAAAGCATCTTGTCTGATCAGTTTGATCAACTTTAAAGTTAATAAATGCATCAGAATCAGTTTTACATTTGCAACCAATCTATTACACCATAGATCATGATTTTAATTACTGCTCTACATATTTATGAAAGAAAAAACAAATTAAATACTTAAAATGTGGCGCAGAGCCTGTGCAAAGCTTTTATAAAACTATCTGCGAGGAATCTGAGTCACTAATCAAATCCAAAAACTGTTGTCCTTCAGTTGTTTTTTACTATGATGGAGACGTCGGCTGATGTTGGTTTCCTCTCAGTCAATACATAAACTAACTTGTACACATATCCTACGCTAATGAACAGGTGAAGTACAAGGAGAAGTTTGATAAGGAGATGAAAGGAAAGAAACCTCAATATGACCTGAAGGAAAGTAAGATTTACAAGACTCTCAAGGAAGCCAGTGTGCTGGCCAGTGAGGTGGGTGCTCTCGTATCTTATCATCACTTCACACCGTTTTTATCATAGGCCAAAAAATCATTCATTTTTTCCACAGTTGTTATACTTTTGTATAGTTTGTCTGATTGGTTTATCTATGGGAGTAAAGCAATATCTGATTTTGGCATCCTGGTGTTGTTACTAGAACAGAGGCAAACTAAATGTATCCTAGTAATTCTTTACATTTCTGTGAAATTCACCATTTCAAACAAATATCGCCCATTATATATTACCATAGTGTCTAATTAATGTGACTGCTGTCAATATAACACACAGGTGAAGTACAAGGGTGACCTGAAGAAGATCCACAAACCTGTGACTGACATGGCCGAGTCCCTGTCCATGAAGCACATCACGAGCACCAGCAAGCTGTCCAGCGACGTAAGCTACCTGTGTGACTATTAACCTTTAACCCTCTCACATTCCCAAACAGGAAGCTGCAGCGAGCGAGTTTGGTTTCGTTGCACAGTGTGCTGAACTCTATTTCCATCACCTCACAGTAACAATCGGCAAAATGTAGCAAACTGCTGACCATCTCATGGATTTATGCACTAAGCTCCATCATAAAAGACATCCATCATTCTCTGACCTCATCTGGTAGTGATCTTTACCCATCTCACTTTTGACCTTTGACCCCGAATACTATCACCCTCTATAACCTCTACTTCTTAACCTTTTCAGTGACTTTTTTCCCCCCGTAGTTCAAACAAAACTAGTCTTTTATTAATGTTCACTTAACACCGACTTCCTCTTCCTGCCTTTTGTAGATTTACGATTATTTTAACATAACTTTAAAAACTCTTATGTTTAAATGCTATTATGTTTCTTTCCATTATAAAATATGAGGTTTTTCTGCTAAGTAATGATTCGCTGTACTGAGCTGCCTTACTTTACTGGGAATCCCCCATAGTACTGCTACAAGAAGAAATTTGAGGAGAGTAAGGGTCACTACCACATGATTCCTGACACACCCGAACAGCTCCATCACAAGGAGGCTTCTGAACTTCAAAGTAATGTAAGTGGTTCATACTCCCGTGGGGCAACGAGCACTCGACACAGTAACAAAAACACTATTGTGGGTTTCAACTGTGTCAGACAGTTTTCCTTCCCACTGTCGCCAAAGTGCTTGCTCATAGGTTGATTGTTGGGTTTGTTGTTGGGTTTTTCTCTGTATGTATATTGTAGGGTCTACCTTACAATATAAAGCGCCTTAAAATTGAATTGAACTGAATTGATAATACTTTCTATGTTTATTATACTGTAACAATTTTAATGGGCCGAACAAAGAGGCAGATGTAGAATTGGATATTTATTTATTAACCATTCAGTTTTGGGAAGGCATTTAACAAAAAATGTTTGTTCAATCATTTCTTTGCTGTACCGTAGCAGAGATTTTGCCCACACAACTGTAATTGTGTTAGTTAAAAAAATGCTGTTAAAATTGATATTTAAAAAAAATTAAATATAAAATAAAAACAAAAAATACTCATTTTGTAATTGTTTATGATATAGCACTTTATATTTGGTATTATAGTTTTCTTTCCAGGGAGTCATTCCTTTCTTATATCAAGTCACTGTTAAATACCTTGGTTGCATAATCAGTCGCAGTGAAGAGCCGTGCAAGCTTTTCTTTTCTGTTCTCATTTACATTAATTACAGTAATTTAACTTGTCTTGAATCTTACTGGATGGATACACCTTACAGCTTTTCTGTTTGATTTTCCCAGCGTACAGAAATGAATGGAAACCATGTGATATCCCCACAGTGTTTCTTTCCTTTGCAGACAGTTGAGTATATTTGTGTGGGCCGTTACAGGTGAAATACAAGGAGAAGTATGAGAAGGAGAAGGGCAAACCTATGCTGGACTTTGAGACACCTACATATGTGACTGCTAAGGAGGCTCAGCACATGCAGAGTCAGGTAAATAAGCCTTCTGTTAACCTCTGCCAATGAAGTACGTACAGATGCAGTACGTTTTCCCATTGCAGACCTCTCTTAAAATCTTTAGTGCCTCCTTAAGCGCTATATTAACCTGTATTGTGTTGCCTCTTGTTGCTAGTTGGATGCAAAGCCATTGTTTATGTTATGCTTACAGAATGTTTCTAAAGTATGGAAAACATTTTACAATGCCTTTAGTAACTTTATTACACCAAAACTGCAATTCAGTAATTTTATAGCCGCAAAATGTTTTAAATTGCAGAAAATTCACATCAGTAGCTCTTTACAGTCTTCCTATTGTAATACTGTGGCAGTGTAAAATGCGCTGAAAGTAAACTCACCCTGAAGCTTCTGTATTGTTCACTTAATGCTATGACAGGTTATTTTCCTGTCAAGATGTCAAAGTAAAGTATGTGTTTGGCCTCTTTCCTGGAGCCTGGATTATAGATTTTAACTACAATACGATATCCTAGTGTAGTTCCTTTTTCACAACAAACACCTCTTACACCTCCACACATGCACTCAGACACATTTACAGACATCAGATATACAGTTATGGGTGCTATCATGAGCAGAATGGTGCAAACAAGAATGAAGGGAGCTGCATTGTGAACCAGCACTGCTTGCATGTGGTTATCTGAGCTCTGTCTGCCCCTTGTGTTATCTCTGTGACCAATAGAAAGACTATAGGAAGGACTTTGAGGAGTACATGAGGGGAAAGAACCTCTCAGGCTTGGAGGTCACCCCTGCCATGATTCATGTCAGACACGCCACCAAAATAGCCAGTGAGGTAACTAAAGGACAACTTACATCTGATGGTGTCTCCTATTTACCTCACCCAAGCTTCATAATCGTACTAAGACAACATCACAATCGGTCTCTTTTTCTTTTCTTTTTCTTTTAGCCCTTCCCAGTTTGCCTTTTGCAGTATTATTAGTTTATTATTAATTTTTGCATGATTGTCTACAGAATAATAATGACCTACCCATCCTCCAGCCATCATATGTCTTCCTAGCAGTAAAGTACTCAACTAATATTGAATAGATCTTCATTTTACAGTCCTTCACCAAGTAGTAGCTTACCACCAACTTTATGTGACAAGACTGCATGCATGTAATCATTTGTGTGAAGCAACAGTGATATGGGGGTGAAATGCTGATGTGAATTCCCATCTTGTTGATTTCCTTGTTGTTTTAATGATGATTTTGTTTCTGCTCTTTCTGATTAAATGTGTTTCAACTTGTTTTTATTAGGATCCTGCCAAAATCACCAACGTCTCCAGTTTTCTCTGTAACAATATCACTGATTGTAATGATAATACATAAAAGCAGTGAATGTGTCTCTGCGTAACTTGGAAAGACTTGGTGACTTTGAGCTTTTTAAAGGCAAGCAGCAGAACTTGCCGACTGTATCGTTTGTCTGTCTGTGCGCTTTGGCCTGGCCTGCCTGTGTGCCCTTCTCTGCAGTCTCTCTGTTCTTCTTCCGTCCTGTAGAAAGAGTACAGGAAGGATCTAGAGGAGGGGGTGAAGGGTAAAGGTCTAACTGTACTGGAGGAAACTCCGGAGCTTTTGAGAGCAAGAAATGCCACTCAAATCCTGTGTGAGGTACGACTGACCGAGAGGTGATGCGAACAACATCACGCTCTCATCCGAATGACTTCCAACAATCTCGCTCTTCATGAATCCTATCCCCTCTTAACTAAGCTTCACCATTGCACTAAAAGTGGGACTGTTGGGTTCACTCTTCCTCTTGTCCCTGCTTTCTTATGTCACTAATTTCCCATCATTGTATTTTGTGTTTCATGACCATAACCTAACCTTCAGCTGCACCCTATTTAATTTTGCCATGATTTTTACTTGTACTCATATTTATTTGTGTATTATGAATCCTACAAAAATCAACCTCAGTTGTACCCAAAGCATATCTTCTCTTCTCTTGTTTTTCAAGTCAACCATGCAATGTTGAATTTTTATAGAATTTTAATGACTTTATCTTTTTTCATAAGTGATCCCGGTGCTAGCAGATCTCTTAATTGTTTTGTTGTTGTCGGTAGTGTTGTTTTTGAAAAGATATACTCTGAGTGCATTTGAGGTTGATTTGTAGATTGCAAGATAGATGTATAATGACTTAATGAACAAACTGAAGAAGTAGAAATAGTCTCTTTTATGTCATGTCTCTAACTGCTGACTGCTGTTGTTTTATTTTCAGTTCTGTGTCAAGCTTCACACTCAGTCTTGTTACCACATCTGTTACATAGATTCTGCTAACTTTCTCTATTCTCTGACCCCTCATGATTTCTGGTTTTGCAGCCCTCTTCAGTAAGAATGAGTAGAAACCCTGTTTTTTGTTTTTTTTAGAGTAACATTATCACGTGTAAAAATTTGTAACTTTTGGTGTTTACAGAGAGAGTACAAAAAGTCTCTGGAGCAGGAGATCAAGGGCAAGGGAATGCTGGCTTTGGCTACAGACACCCCAGACTTTATGAGAGCCAAGAATGCCACGGAGATCCTCAGTCAGGTCTGAATCTTAAATGTTTTTTGCATCGCTTTCTTGGAGCAGTGATTTCCAGAGTGTGAGCTGCAGGCCCCTGATATGAAATGAAGGTATTATGAATTAATTATTTATGTAAAAGAAAAAAAAGAACTATTTTAGCTCCAGAACACATGTTATATCTCGTCATTAGCAGGGAAAAATTAGATTTAGGATTAAGGTAATCAGATAGTAATAACCAAATTAAAAGAAGACAAAGAAGGAACTATATTTACAACATATTCTGTGTCGATCAGAGTTGTGATTGCAGGTTAAGGTGGACTGAAAAGATTCCAAGAGTAACAAAAGTCGAACATTTAGACTAGACAGAGTAAGACTGGGCTGATGAGAGGGCTATTTCTTCACACTAGGCTCAGGCTGATTAGGGAAGGGGAGACGTGGGGAATGAGACACGGGTGAAAAAAGTCAGCACAATGACAACATTGGAAGTAAACTTACATAATGCACAAAGAAAAATCAAGCTTTGAGGAAAATGGGAACTAACTAAAAGACAAATGCTAAATATAGAGACAGCACACAGATACAAGGGAACAGTGAAGAAAGTAAACACAAATAACAAAGTCAAAGAAAGAACTTGAGTAAATACAAAATGACAGCTCAGGTCAATTTGTATTCACGAACATAAAAACAGGCATCAAAAACTCAGAACACAAGAACTAGGCTAGAATGGTACAATAAATAAAACTGAAGTTTGGTGAAACTATGAGCACACGTCCGGTGTTAAAAGGAATATCTGTTAATATTTTCCGCTGCATTTATGATCAGTGCTGACTGGCTGTTTTTCTCTTCCAGTCTAAGTACAAGCAGACCGCTGAGATGGACAGAGCCAGCTACACAACTGTCATCGATACCCCTGACATCATCCATGCTCAGCAGATGAAGAACATCGTCAGCCAGGTAGGTTACTGAACTGACCCAGCCACCACTCTCATCAGGATAAATCATTAGCACATATAAAAACATTCACAAATTGTATTATCATCCAAACAGAAAAAATACAAAGAGGAGGCTGAGAAGACCATGTCTCACTATGTACCAGTCCTGGATACTCCAGAGATGCAGCGAGTCCGCGAGAACCAAAAGAACTTCAGCACTGTAAGTAACACACGAGGAGTTACGCCGCGTCCTGACAGGTCAGCACGTCCTGACTGAGGTTCTTTCAGCATCTTGTGTCTCTATGTGCGTCTTTATAGCTGCTGTAAAATTATATTTTCAGTACTTTATATGTTTGCAGGGGCGCCACCAAGGGGGGGCCACAGGGGGGCCTCTAGCCACACTCCAAAATTTGGTTTTTGGTAATAATTCTAATAAACATGGATACAAAAGAGAGGAAGACACCATATATTTACTCATTTAATCCTGTTTAAAACAGATTATTATGGATTTCATAATATTATTTGGTTTTCACAGAGACCTAAGCTAGGCATAATTATTCTTTTCCTTCTATGTTTTTTGCCATATTTTTCAAGTAACCTATATTTCACAACTGCATAATAAAACGGGAAATTCTGTTTTTGCTGTGCTACCCCATTATTTTAGTTGTGGCCCCCACATGGCCACCCCTATGAAAAAATTCTGGAGGTGCCTCTGTTTGTACGTACTGTTTTAATGTTCTACTCCAGTTAGTTTTGTGCACTGTATGCCTTAATCAGGGATATACGTGAAGACTTGACCTCTTTTTCATTGTGAAACATCTTAACTGCACTTTTGTTTTTCTCCTTGTAGCTTCAATACCAGACTGACCTTAAAAACATAAAAGGCAAAGTGTCTACTGTAAAGGACACTCCTGAAATGCTGCGTGTTAAAGAGAATACAAAGAATTTCAGCTTGGTATCTACTCCGTAATATTTTTTCTTAACTTTTTCTAATATCACATTTTTTACATAATTCTTTGAATTAATTTTTTTGGGTTTGGCGTTCCACATTTTTTAACAAACCTTGATATGCAGCCCTTCTTTATTTAGAGCAAATTATTTTATTTTTTTTTAACTTTGCAAAACAAGCAGTTTTTAATTTGTGCAACTAACTCTTAACCCTTGGTTCTATACTTTAACCTTTACTTAAAACTCTTAGTGCAGACGTTGTGGTGTGAAACGCTTTGCTCAAAGTGTTGTAATCAGGCAAAATGTGTGTGCTTTATTGTTAAATGTTTGTATAGATGTTTGTCTCATTCTGTGTGCTTTTGTTGACGTGTGCTCCCAAAGGTGCAAGTTTAGTAAATTAGCGCTCAGTGAGGCTAACCACTCGTTTATGCTTTCATTCCTCGTCCGTGTAAGATTAAGTACAAAGAGGATTTGGGAGGAGGAACAGCTTTGCCCGAGACCCCTGAGATGGAGAGGGTTAAACGCAACCAGCGCAACGTCAGCACGGTACTCAACAGAGTGACCCTGCCCTACCTCATTACTCCTCAGCCACTCCTCCCTCCATATTTCCTCCTCCTCTAGCATCAAAGAATAAAACCAGACCTGCCATCACATCTAATCTCTTCAAATAATAATTATATATTCAACTGTTTTTGTTTTTTGCAGAAACCTGTTTTTCATTCTAATTTTTTTTTTTAATTTATTAAAGGAACTTGTTGGAGCCCAGAAAAATCCCTAGAGGCTAAGAACTAGATGACCAAAAGTATGTGGAGACTTTATTGTGCCTTTGTTTGGGGCTGTTAGTTCACATTTGTTCATTTTAGAGGACTTAACAGACTTGGGTACATGAAAAAAAGCCTTTTGTATTTGGACCCTGACAGAACCCAGACCTCATCTTGCAGGCTCAGCGTTTGAACTTATTAAGAGTCTTGTGGCTGATGTGGAGCAAATCCCTACAAACACATGAATGTCCATGCTTTTAAAATGCAGTCTCAACAAAACACGGTTGTATTATTTGTGTATCCACATACTTTTGGTTATATATAGTGTAAACAGATGGTGTTTCCACTGTGAAATAATTAGAATCTTATTGTCCACAGGGGACTGTGAGGGCTCTCATAATAACTCATAATTAATTTCATCTGAACCTTGAAGTGATAAACTAAACTAAGCATCACCCACATGCACCTACATCTGAAAACCAATATGATCAGTAACCTTTTCATTTCAGTTGTTCTGAAGTCAACACCTGAAATGTGTGCGTTCTTTGTTAAATGTTTGCATAGATGTTTGTCTCATTCTGTGTGCTTTTGTTGACGTGTGCTCCCAAAGGTGCAAGTTAAGTAAATTAGCGCTCAGTGAGGCTAACCACTCGTTTATGCTTTCATTCCTCGTCCGTGTAAGATTAAGTACAAAGAGGATTTGGGAGGAGGAACAGCTTTGCCCGAGACCCCTGAGATGGAGAGGGTTAAACGCAACCAGCGCAACGTCAGCACGGTACTCAACAGAGTGACCCTGCCCTACCTCATTACTCCTCAGCCACTCCTCCCTCCATATTTCCTCCTCCTCTAGCATCAAAGAATAAAACCAGACCTGCCATCACATCTAATCTCTTCAAATAATAATTATATATTCAACTGTTTTTGTTTTTACAAAAACCTGTTTTTCATTCTAATTATTTAATTTTTTAGATTTATTAAAGAATCTTTTTGGAGCCCAGAAAGAATCCCTAGAGGCTAAGAACTAGATGACCAAAAGTATGTGGAGACTTTATTGTGCCTTTGTTTGGAACTGTTAGTTCACATTTGTTCATTTTAGATCAGCGGTCCCCAACCCCCGGGCCTTGGACCGGTACCAAACGACTCACGGACCGGTACCAGTCCGTGAGTCGTTTGGTACCAGGCCGCGAGAGTTGAGGCTCAGGTCTGAAATGCATGGTTTTCAGGGTTTTTATCAGTTTTCAGCGTTATTTTGTTATTGTTTTTATCGTTAACTCGGTTTTCCTGGGTCTTTTCATGTGTGTTATGAATAAATCTTCTTTTTTTCGGTACCGGTACTAGTTTTATTTTGTTGTATTTATCCGTGACACCTTAAAGGCCGGTCCGTGAAAATAATGTCGGGCATAAACCGGTCCGTGGCGCAAAAAAGGTTGGAGACCGCTGTATTAGAGGACTTAACAGACTTGGGTACATGAAAAAAAGCCTTTTGTATTTGGACCCTGACAGAACCCAGACCTCATCATGCAGGCTCAGCGTTTGAACTTATTAAGAGTCTTGTGGCTGATGTGGAGCAAATCCCTGCAAACACATGAATGTCCATGCTTTTAAAATGCAGTCTCAACAAAACACGGTTGTATTATTTGTGTATCCACATACTTTTGGTGATATAGTGTAAACAGATGGTGTTTCCACTGTGAAATAATTAGAATCTTATCGTCCACAGGGGACTGTGAGGGCTCTCATAATAACTCATAATTAATTTCATCTGAATCTTGAAGTGATAAACTAAACTAAGCATCACCCACATGCACCTACATCTGAAAACCGATATGATCAGTAACCTTTTCATTTCAGTTGTTCTGAAGTCAACACCTGAAATGTGTGCGTTCTTTGTTAAATGTTTGCATAGATGTTTGTCTCATTCTGTGTGCTTTTGTTGACGTGTGCTCCCAAAGGTGCAAGATAAGTAAATTAGCGCTCAGTGAGGCTAACCACTCGTTTATGCTTTCATTCCTCGTCCGTGTAAGATTAAGTACAAAGAGGATTTGGGAGGAGGAACAGCTTTGCCCGAGACCCCTGAGATGGAGAGGGTTAAACGCAACCAGCGCAACGTCAGCACGGTACTCAACAGAGTGACCCTGCCCTACCTCATTACTCCTCAGCCACTCCTCCCTCCATATTTCCTCCTCCTCTAGCATCAAAGAATAAAACCAGACCTGCCATCACATCTAATCTCTTCAAATAATGAGTTTACATTCAACTTTCTTTTTACAGATATCTGTCCTCGTGCTAATATTTCATTTTTTATAACTCATTAGAGGACTTTTTCTTGTTTCCACTGTAAAATAATTCACAGTTTATCATCCACAGGGGACTTTTAGAGCTTGCATAATAACTCATTGTTAATTTCATGTGAACCCTGAAGTAATAAACTAAACTAAACATCACTCACGCTGAAAACAACCTGCATATTTTTACATTAGTCCCTTTAAATATACATAAATATGTCTGGAAATCAGTATGATCAGTAACCTTCAGGTGTTCATGTTTTTTTTATGAATAGCTGCCTGTGTATGTGTCTACAGTACATACTGTGCTTTTGTTTGTCACCGTCTGATTTTGCACCTGTGTAACTTATGCAATGGGCAGATACAGTACAAGGACTCTGTGGGTCAAGGCACAGCCATACCAGATCTGCCTGAGGTGAAGCGGGTCCGAGAAACCCAGAAGAATATCAGCCTGGTAGAGGAAAAAGACTGCAGTGACCCTAATATGACTTCCTTATAATAACTCCCCCCAAACGCCCTCTGATCTCATCTTACTTATCTAGAAAACTTTACCTTTCCTGTATTTAGCGCTGGTTTTCCCCTCCTACATCCTAACCATGTTCCATACGTCATTTCCTTTTACGAGACAAAAATACCCTCCCTTTCCTTATTACTCCACTTTGGAATTTTTCTGTCTTTTTTAATTTTTTGAAATTCCTTCCTTCCCTCCTAAATTTAAAACTAATCATCTTTTGAGTGTGTTACAACAATAATTTACTTTTTTGTGCTGTTTTATTCAAAGCATCAATACAAAGAAGGCATGGGACGAGGCACATCAATATCAGAGACGCCAGAAATGGAGAGAGTTAAACGCAATCAGCAAAATATTAGCACGGTACTCCACTGCAGTGAACCCCTAGTCTCCGATTTGCATCCGTTCATCCCTCCACCTCAAACAGTGCCATAACAATTCTCCTTAGCCTCCAGTAGATCTTCCCAGTAGTTGTTGTGTGTGTCTAACATAAACCTGCTTCTTTATTTTTTAGGGAACGATGTGTGTTTAATTTCATGTTCTGTCTCTGCTGTGATTTTTGGTGCCGCTTGTGGCTTTTTGTCTGCGTGTTTTTCTGTTATTGATCTGTTACTTACTTTTTTTTGTACTTTCTCTGCACGAATCCCCAAATTTTATTTGGTTAGATAAAATACAAGGACTCTCTGGGTCGAGGAACAGCTATACCGGATCTCCCTGAAGTGAAGCGAGTCAAAGAAACCCAGAAGCACATCAGCTCGGTAGTGGAACCGAACCACGTTTGCTCCTAACTGTGAACAGTAGAGTCCTATAATAATGCCTATCATACACTTCCCCCTTCCTCATCATCTCTTGCTCATCTCATCAAGCTCCATCCAGGGCCCAGACTGCCCATCCATCTAATTTACACCCTTGCCTTTTTCTCTTTATTACTTTAATCATCAGTCCCCTAAACTGAATAAAATCTTCCTTTTTGGCCTGTGAGTCTACTATCTTCTAACCTGCAGCTCATCTTTCTTCACATTAAGCTGCTGTGTGCTGCTCTTAATTTCCACTTCACAGCTAAATCTCCTGCTAAAGCATTAGGGATGTTTGTCTCCACGTACAGCAGAGATCCTGGCTGCTCAGCAGGAGCTACCAGGATGGATCACTCTATAGGACCAATTTCTCAGACGCTGCTTGAATATACTGATATATACCAAAATAATATACCAAAAAAAATGCCACCAACTAAAGAAATGACCTCTCTGAGTTTAATCAATCTTGGATATTTCCAGAAAACTCCTCCTTGTCTATGAAAGCAGTCCTATAGGTGTGCGTGGTCTGTATGTTTGAGTTTCTGATTGGCCCCTCGGGGTGCTGTGCTTCTGCCCTGTAGGTGTTGTATAAAGACAGTTCAGCCAAGGGAACTCCTGTGGTGTTTACTCCAGAGATGGAGCGGGTGAAAAGGAACCAAGAAAACATTAGCTCGGTACCTTTCAGAACCTGTAGAACATGTTCTGCTAAAGAAATGTTCTACTCCTACCTCTTTTTAACCCTTCTCTAACTCTGATGTGTCCCCCTGGCTCTTGTTAATCGTATTAATTCACCTGACTGCACTCTCTCTCTTTTTAAAAATATGTTTAATACCTCCAGCTGTGGTGTGCCTGTGCACATCATCACTGCTAATCTCTCCTGCTGTTTTCCCACTTGATCTTATTCCTTTTGGTCTCCCACTGAAGATTGGAAAATAACTTTATTTCCTTTTAATAATTCGCCCACTTAATAAAAGTCTCCCTGCTAATTCATCCCAGTAGTGCCATAGCTCATCCCTGCCAGCAGCTGCCTGTGTCCTCTTGGCATTAAGTCTCTCTGACCACACCTCTTGTGCTGTGGATGCTAACGGCTATTGAATGATGGTTTGGGAGTGTGAAATATTTTAGATCCTTACTACTTTTGATCTGTCATTTCTAGGTTCTGTACTCTGACAGCTTCCGCAAGCAGGTCCAGGGCAAAGCCGCCTTTGTTCTGGACACACCTGAGATGAGGCGCGTCAGGGAGACTCAGCGTATCATTTCTGGGGTAAGTTTTTGTGGTTGTTTGATTAATTTCTGTTCTAAGTGGAAAAGTGCTTTTGTTGTTACTTGACTACTTGAAGAGTAAGGCTTCAGTACTCTTTGACACCTCATCATCTCAAAATGATTCAAAACAAGAATCTGGTCACCAGTCTTAAACAATGTTTCTACACAAAGACAAACTAAAATTAGAATTGATTCAATAATGAAGAAATAATGGGTTTGGTATAGAGAAAAAAGACAGACAACACATTTTAGTATTTTAAGTAGTTAAAGTGGAGGCTGGCATCGATGCCAGTTTGGTTGGCTCGTGCAAAATGGGTCCATCCACCCTGCAGCTTCACTTACCGTGTTTCGTATTTGTGCACTTCAGGTGAGATACCACGAAGACTTTGAGAAGAGCAAGGGCAGCTTCACTCCCACCACCACTGATATTGTGACAGAGCGCGTGAAGAAGAACACGCAGGACTTCAGCGACATCAGCTACCGTGGCATCCAGAGGCGCGTGGTGGAGATGGAGAGGAGACGTGCCATAGAGCACGACCAGGAGACCATCACTGGTAACGACAACAGCAAGCACTAAGCTTTAGGAGTTGTTAGCTTGTTAGCAAAAAATAAATAAAACTGAAAGACAAAATACCTCAAAATTACATTCTGGACAGACATACCTGAAGCTAAACTGTAATACAGACTGTTATCGGCTGATCTATTCATCTCCTCAGATCTGCGTGTGTGGCGCACAAACCCCGGCTCTGTGTTTGACTACGACCCCGCTGAGGACAACATCCAGTCCAGGAGTCTGCACATGATGTCAGGTGATTGAAATTCTAGAGGATCGATTCAGAGAGCCAAAGCTTTAGTTATGCTCCTGATGGATTTATTCAAAGTTATCATTAAATGTTATGGAAGCTAAGTGACTGGCAAAGGATTATGTATTGCTTCTCGTGCGTGAAGCAGGTGTGTCACTGATAGTTAAATAAATAATACGCATTTGAAATAATGTCTTAAAGAAGCCTCTCATCTAATGCTGTTCTGACAGTACAAGCTCAGCGTCGCAGCAAGGAGCACTCCCGCTCCACCAGCGCTTTGAGCGGCGTGGCTGATGAGAAGTCTGAGGTGTCCCAGGATGCTGACCACCACATGTCCCTCTACAGCAATGGCTTCATGACCTCCTCTATTGGTAACCCTCATCAGACTAAACAGCAACAAATACACTTGAGAGTGAAGAATAATTTTCCCTCTACTTAATCTGTTTGTTATTTTAACATCTTCAGGCTACCAGCATGCTACTGTGAAGACCGTGGAGCTGCAGCAGAGGTCATCTTCAGTGGCCACCCAGCAGACCACAGTTTCTTCCATTCCCTCACACCCCTCTACTACCGGGGTTAGTAACATATATTTATATTGTACATACACTCCATTCGCTTTACGTGGTTTAACTTTTCTCCTGTGGGGAGTGATGCTACAGGTTAACAGAAAAATGCCACATTAACTCAGTGATGCTTGGTGTAGTCAGGTAAAGCAGGTTTGAAACGTTCAGTGAGATTATCATTATTTTAGTACATCAGTTACATTATTTTATGGCCTGAAGAAAAGAAGCTGAATTTAAAATTTCTGCTTGTTTGTTAAGTGTGTCCATCTCTTTCCTTCAGAAAACCGTGCGTGCCATGTATGACTACACCGCAGCCGACAGTGACGAGGTGTCCTTCAAGGACGGCGACGTCATCGTCAACGTGCAGTCCATCGACGAAGGCTGGATGTACGGTACTGTTCAGCGTACCGGCAAGACCGGCATGCTGCCAGCCAACTACGTTGAAGCAATCTAAAGACAGAGCCCGCCCACGGTCCCTCCGTAGTGGGCGAGATGCATCCACAGGGCAAACTCATCGGTCTGCCTGTGATCACAACTGTGGCTTTGTGCAATGTGTAGCTTGTAGTGTCTGTACTTGTATTTTACTTGTATTGTGATTCTCGTGGAGTCTGTCATCATTAATATGCTGCTGCCCCCGCTCCCTGTGGATGTGATATTAGCTTCATGCCATGACCCATATAAATAGATCTGATTATACATAATGTGCCTACTACGAATGACAACGTGTGTTAGATTATTTTAACTATTCTGTTCCTGTCCTGGAAAAGCGAGGCTAACACACAAACTGGCCCTTTGATTTTGTACATTTCAAACATTTCATTTACGTTATTTATCATTTTTTTTGTCCAACGTATTTTCTCTGAAACACAACGGGCTCGAAAAGTTTCATGTAATCCTTTTAACGGAGAGTCCATGTAGAGAAAATATGAACGTTAGAAAGGAGTAAGTCACCATCTACCTCCTCCATGATGAAATCATGAGAAGCTCTCTGCGCCAAGCCTCAGTTTTCCCTCCTTTATAACGAAGGCTGGCCACTAGTAAAATGTGTGTTTTGTTTCTCCCGATTATTTAGGTCCTGGCTAAAGCACGTCCTCTACCTTCAATCAGTAGCTAATAAAGCACACCAAGTTCCTGCACCACTCTGCCTCCTCCTCTTCATTTACTACAGTTTTGACTTTGGGCATCTTCTTCTATACATTTCACTCGTTTTTTTCTTTCAGACTCTTTCATTAGATCACTGCTAAAAACTCTTTTCACTGCACCAGTCGAACAGTAGAAGTTACCCGAGCCAAATACAAAACAGTCTAGACACGAGCCCTTCTCAATTATCAGTTCTTACATCCTTCATTCTTTTCCTCACTTCCTCCCCTTGCATTAATCCCTCCCCTCTGAGGAGGTGGCAGGCCGAAAAGACGGGGGAGGAAACGGGGAAATGACTAAATGAGACGTGTTTGCTTTGGAGCAGGAATTTTAGATTAAATATTTGTGTGGTTACAGCTTCATCATGTCCATTGTTTCCTTATTGCCTATTACAGCTGTGCTTTATTATCTCAGATGAGGATGTGTTAATAACAGAGCTAATTTCATTTCACAGTTTGTGTTTTTTAAATCCTACACACTTCACCTTGGAGCTGAAAGCTTGATCGTCAGTCTGTTGATCATATTAAAAACTCAAGATGTATGAATACAAAGCAATAGCTTCTTGGTTTGTATGTTCCAGCTGTGTCACGCGTCTTTCATACATCGAGGGTAAAAACGACTCGAGTCCTGGTCACAGGCAGGAGGACGGAGGAGCTGAGAAAAATGAGTAAAGATCAAAGAAAACTTGGATTTATTTTTATGAGCTGATAAACATTTTTGTAGTTATAAAAAATCCAGCACTATTGGGTGAAAGGCAAAGCACGGCAGTGAACCAATAATCTCCCAACACTGAAAACATTTAAAAAAATAAATAAAAGTCTGAGGCTGCCAGTCTAATTTTGCTTAATAAGAAGTGAAAACAGAAGTGATTTTCCCCCAACATTTTTATTTAAAATGTGTCATCTTTTTTCCTGCTTTCATTAAACGCTGATTTATTTTTCCAGTAATCTGAAAAAGCTTTCAAAAATATCTTTAATCAGAGAGCGTGTGTTTGAAAACATTTAATATTAAAGAAATAGAAGTAATAAAATTAGTCATTAAAAAAAACACTATCCGTATGCTAGATTTGTCCTTAATGCTGAATCACTGATCGCAAGGTTTACAGGTAAGACTTAAATAAGGCAGATTTCTGATGAGAAAGTGAGTGAGACGAAGCGTGGAGCGTTATCTTCACAGCCAGTAAACACTTTAAAACACAAAGTGGTGACAAATAATTGGACTGAAACACAGCTGAGCTGCAGGCATCCTTTTGGTGACACAAGAAGGTAATAAGTAAAGTTTCCCATGGCCCAAAATGGACTAAATGAAAAATCTTATGCCCAGATCCAGGGAGTCAACCACTGGAATTGGCCGGAACATTTTTCTTCTCAAAAATGTTCACAGAAAACATCTTTCTGTCCTCAGTCAGAGGTCAGAGCAGTTTGAGGGCTTAGAAAGAAACCCAGCGGTCGTGTTATCGGCACGATAAATATCACAGGTTACATTAAGGCTCTTCAGCATCACATGACACTGCTGCAGCTCGCAGCCTGCTGTTCACGTTTGAGTCAGCTGCTCGCTCGCTGCAGAGTGAGCAAACCCGCCCGCTGCTGATACTGACTCTCCTTGGCTTGTGTGAGCTTGGCCGACAAATCCAGAGGCTTCTCGAAGAAGTTCACCAGCGCCTGCTCCGTGAGCAGTGAGGCCAGGATCTGAGCGTAGCTCACCGTCCACTCGTTGTCCGCTGTTGCCGAACTCCTGCTGCGTCTGTGGGCGTCGACCCCGCCCGCCGCCGTCGAGCCCTCCTGGCTGTTGGCCTCTGATCCGGCGATTTTACCTCGATGGCCGACCTCGCCGATCTGCAGCACGAGACTGGTGACTGTGGCGATAGCCTGGAAGAGCTCGTTCTCCTCCGGGTGGAACATGCTGTAGAGTGTTTTACAGAACTGGATGAACTCCGACTGCACAAGAAGGAACAAAGAGAGTTAATTAACAAACTTCTGCATGTTTGTCTGATTATTTAACGCAGAATACATATTTTTGTCTTGACTTTTTGTCAGAAATCTGACTTTTTTCATACATCTAAAAAAAAAACAACAAAACTCTGAAATTACACAAGAAAGGTGAGAGCATGCGACTCCTATACCTGGTTCATGAGAGGCAGAGGCTTCTCCACATCTTTCTCCTTCTCTGTGGCCAGATCCTGGAGCATCTGCTTCAGCTGATCCTGGTAATCTGTCACTTCACCGTCATCACCTAAAACAACAAGAGAGAGAGTTCTTCAGCCTCACAAGTAAATCCCCCTGATAAGTGCAATAACATGACGAGGGAGCGTGTTTGCACTGACGAGGGGGCAGATTAACATAGAGAGGTCTGTTTGTGGACAGCAGGGGGCTCTTCATAACCGAAGGGTCATCTTCAGTTTCTGTCAGAGCTGCAGATGCGAACAAACGCAAAAGGAATCAATAAATCGCCGACATGAGAGTAGAGCTCAATAACTCGTAATCGTATTCACATAATGAATAACCTGGAGGGATGTGAAGGCAGTAAAGCAGCCTTATTTTCTCATTCAGCTCCCCAAAGTACAGCGTGTCTTGAAAAAAAAAACAAAAAAAACATGAGGAGACAGAGCAAAGTGAAACTTCTTTTTATTTCAGCTTTATGCATTTTCCATTTCCCCGCCTGTCCTCCCTCTACCTACCCAGCCAGCTGGCAAAGTCTCTAAAGGTGACCAGGTTGTCGCAGTCCTGGTCCAGGAGGGTGAAGGTGCGGTTGGCCAGCGTGTCGGTGTGCTGGTTGGAGACATCGGGCCACGGCACCAGCAGCCCGTACAGGCTTTTAAACTGAGGTCGGTCCAGCCGATACTGCCGTTCTATAAAGGAGCGATTTGAGTCACAGTAGTGCCACGCTGCTGCCTCTGCCGCCGCTGCCGCGCTGCTGTCACCCCAGTACAGAGTGATGAAGTGCTCCGTCTGCAGGGAGGAGGAGGACAGAGGAAAACAAAATGATTTAAGGTCTCTTTCACACATCAATTAGTCTGTCAGCAAGGAGGGAAAATAACCTTGAAGAGATCGTAGATGTCGGCCAAGTTCTCTGCAGGGATGGAAACATCTGGCGACACCAGTCTCAACTGTAAAGGCGCATAAAAAAAAGGGAGCATTATAAACAGCTGAGAGCTGGGTATGTGTAATACTGTTGTGTCCTTCAAGCTTCTTTTGAGCAGCTTTAAAGATGTTTGAGATTCTGTGTCAGTCTTCTCACCGCATTTTCTTTGGTGGTGTCTTCGTGTGCCTGGAGCACCTGGATTCTGTGCCGACAGCGGAGCTGCTCAATCTGCCGCACTGTCAGGTCTCCGAATTTCTGAGGTCAGAGAGCACAGCATGAAAGATATCTCATGAACTGTGATGACTAAATGAGGATTATGAAGAAGGTCGGTAGAGCGAAATGTAGTTGAATAAGCCAGAGGTGAAAAGCTCACTTATCTAACAAAAGGAAGCGAAAGAAAACAAGTAAAGGAGCTGGTGCACAATGTGCACAAACTAATTATTTAAGGCAAATATCAGGCAAAAAATGTGCATCTCTTACGATATAGGAGTCATTGATGAGGTCAGTGATGTTTGTGTGCCTCTTAGCGACACTGCAGCTAGTTTCCTCTGCAGCAGGCGAGGAGGACGGAAAACCGGGGCACTCTACATTTCCAACCTGGTCCAGAAAACTGGGAATCATAGGAAAACCAATGAGGTGTTAAATTCCACCCGTGCACATACAATTATAAACCATACAATGCAGACAAAAGCACAAAGTAATATAAGAAAGCATTCATGTCAATCAGTGGCACAATGCTTTGGGTTTTGCTTTGCCAGCAAGCTGCAAACCTACCCTGTGAGAATCATAAGCGCCTGCCCGTCATCTGTGCTGGATGAAAGCTCCGCAGCATTGGCCTCCAGCACAGCCAGACCAAGCTGGAAGATGGCTTTGATTCCATGGAAGAAGAAGCAGTCGACCACGCAGACGGCGCTGTGGAACGGCAGGACGCTCAGGAACAGGGTGAGGAACCAAGACAGGGACACAGAGGAGAGGGTGGAAAGGTCTGGAATCTGTTCAGCCAGCTCTGGCAGACGCTCCCTGATGAGCTCCTCGAACACCGACTGGTCCACCTGAGCGCCTGCAGGAGAGGGCGGTGGAGTCAGACAGTGTTGGGGCAAAGAACGGCCTTGGATGTAGGCCTGTCCAAATCTTTCTCCAAGTTAAATATATTCAAGACGTGTTATGATTCTCATAAGTCTGACCTGTTTGATGCCCATTTTTCCTTAATATATGGCTTTTTCATCATTCTGACCACTAGATGGCAGCATAAACATGCTATTCAGTCTGTGCTGTTCTGCAGTTCCACAAAAGATTTTTATAGTAAGGCTTTACTTCTCTTTGCTAAATAGCTGCTGTGTTCTGTAAAGACAGGTAATGTTAATGTGGTTTCTGTGTTTTAACTAGAGGCAGGTTGTTGCCAGAATAAATATATCAATGGTTTTTGTGGGGATTTTTTGCCTCTTTTGAAACGTGGAAACTGTTTACTTTAATTTTTTTTTTAAAGTAATGTTGTGAATCTATGCTTCTACAGAGTCTCAGACCACAATCACTGTTCTTTCAAAAATAAGTGACGCCCACAAACATGTGGACATTAAAAGGAAAAGGAAATTGCTACAAATGCAACACGCAGGGCAAAAATAAACACCTTTACAAACACAGGAAATAATGCCTATTCTGAAAGCCTGTCTCAGAAACGGTACATGCACCACAGTAACAGCAGCAACACAGTAACCACTTATGTGCTTTTTTTAAAAGCGTGGCTGCAAGCAAATAAAGCTTCTGGGCTCTTTACCTATGACCCTGCGATTGAAGTAGTCGGGCAGCATTCTTTCACACACGGCCACCAGCAGCCAGAAGGCATCTTCCTCTTTAGCATACAGCAGCAGCACCGATGCCAGGATGTTCATAGACTAGTGAGAGATAAAGCAAAATTCACACATGCATCTTAAAGTCAGGATGAACACTTGAATCACATGAGTGGTTCTAGTATTACACTATAAGTGCCACCATTACAAAAATGACTAATACTGCTGCTTAAACGCCTTTACCTGACAGTATCCGATCTTTGGGTTGCGGTGAGCATACGCAGTGAGGACGCGCCTGAGTGCAGCAATGCCCGTTGGGTTTTGGAAAGCGGGATGGTCTGGCAGTGAGCGGTGCAGGTCCCGTTCGATCTCCTCTGTGGCCAGGTTGTTATGGCCCATTGATTTCTGCACCAAGCTGGCGTAGTAGCCCTCATGGGACCCTAGGTCAGAGGATGCATCTGCACAAACCACACAGGAATTAGAGAATGGAGAATGACCTGCTACCCCGTTTTGTTCCCCAACTATATATATATATATATATATGCTATAAGAAAAATCCCAGGTTAAAATTATTCTGCACACCTGTGCCTTTTTACCTTCGATCGGTTTCATTTTTAGTTATTCTTTGCGGCACACAGGAACTATGTTTGGATAAAAGGAAGTGAGACTGAGCAGAGGAACGGACCACACACCAAAATAAAATCTGACTGACTGAAAGAGTGCCATTGCCTGAGGAACAACAGATGCAGAGAAGAGGATGTGAAGCCCAAGTTGGGTTTAAACACAGACACACACACACACCTGTAATTCCATACTTGTGGGGACCCTTACAGTAATTCATTGTCTGCTGGGGCCAGGACCACAGTGAGACTTAGATTTAATCTCAAAGTGTGTCTTCTTGTTTTGTGTGTGCTGGCCTACCACATCTGTGTTTTTACTCAGCAGATACATCAGTGTATCGCTCATAATTAACCACAGCAACCACAGCGTTCTGCAGCGCCATGCAATACCCTCTGGTATGAGCCTAGTTGGGCAGGGGTTCATCCGACAGCAAGATAATGACCCAAAACATGAGTCCAAGCTAGGCCAGAATTACCTCTGGTAAAAAGTACAAGATGATAAGCTTGAAAACATGGAGCAGACAGCACAGTCTCCAGACTTAAACCCCATCGAGCTGGTTTGGGATGAACTGGACACAAGAGGGGAAGCAAAGCAACCTACAAGTGCCGCACATTAATGAGAACATCTGCGAAAGATATGGGAAGAACTTTCTGAACAATATTCCTGTTGTAGAAAGAACGCCACGGGTGTGTTCAGCAGTTATATCTGCCAAAGGTGGCGACTTTGATGAGTCAAAAGTTTAGAATACATTTTGGTTAATAAATTAATTCCATGATTTCTTTTTTAACTCCAATTGCTTTTATTTCAGAGTACAATGACACATTAAACTGCATAATTTTCAATACAAAAATTTAAACATTGGGGTATGTATATGTATACACACCACAATTTTCATATAGCATGTCGGAAATATGTTCCAGTTTTGCAGATGTGCCACAATTGCGTGCAGGCTAAAACAGCCTAATTAACTTCTGCTAATTTGACGTGTTGATGGGTATCAGAAGACTGCATGGCCTCCTTGAACCAACACGATGCTTCACTTGTGCAGCACAGACCGTGTGCAGCGGTCTGTTATTAAGATATTTGAAATAGTTCTTATAGTGTTTTGCCTCCTTTAACATTGATGACAGTTTGAAGTCTTTTGTGGTAGTTATGGATGAGGTACTTTATTTTCTCAGATGATAAAGCTGTCCATACAAAATGCAAAATGCCTCCTCTTCCTGTTCTCTGTACAGTAACTCAGTGATATTGATGCCATCTGCGTGGTCCTGTGCTATCAAGCCAAAACTTCCAGGGTATGTAAACTTTTGATCAGGGTCTTTTAGTAGTTTCTGTTGTCTTTATGATTTAAAAAGGGAAAACACAGCTGTGGATAAATGATTTAACCCAACTACTGACCGTGAGTGAAAGTAACGTTTTTGTATTATCATTATTTCTGAAAAATGGACAAAACAAACAAAAAAGCATAAATTCTTCCAGGGTATGTAAACTTATGACCACAACTGTATACACATATATATTTATATACCTGAAAATATCATCCACAGCTCCCCTCGCAGTGACTCTGGTATCCCCATGGCTACAAGCTTTTGGATCTTCTCTGTGCGAAACATGTGGACGCCACGTCCGAACTCAGAGAAATGATCCTCCCACAGCCGCTCCTTCACCTGATCCGTGCTCTGACACAAACACACACATTTCCTGATCCTGATTCTGACTTACTACATTCAGCTGATGGATATTGTTCTTTTCTAACTCTTAGGGAGAGACGAGCCTTTTAAATCAGATCTGAAGTGACTCTGAATTCATTCGATTGGTTATTTATATATCAAGTTACAGGTTTAGATGAACAGTGTCTCAGACTCCTCCCACCTTGTTGCCGTTGGTTCCTGGTTGATTTTGGTGGAAGGCCGTCATGAGAGCTTCACTGTTGACAGTGTTGCGCAGGACATGCTCCTCTATCTCTTCTTCATCAGAGTACCCAGTGTCATAATAGAAGGTGTAGTAAGGTGTTGGGGAGCTCTGTGGAAAATGTGAAGAACAAAAGAAACGTCAGTAATTACAAACAATATTTCTATGACTGGATCCCTTTAGAGCTGAACAGTGCTTGCAGTACTTCCCTTAGCCGTCATACAGGAAATGTTTCCAGTTCCACATATGGCATTTTAACTTTGATTAGAGAGAACATCATAAAGTGCTTCTAGCAACCGTTTGTCTTTATGATTTTGGTAACAACCCAGTGTATTAAACATTACTGACTATTTCCTTCTGTTGTGTTGTTGCATTGTTTCATTTTCCATTATCCGTATAAATGGCAGGTCCCACCCAATTAAACATCCCACTCACCACGCTCCTCTTGCCCTCTTTCCTGCTGCGGAACATGGACCGTTTCCACTGCAGCGCTCGAAGTCTGGAGTTCATGTTCTCAACCAGCTCGTCTCTGTCGTTCAGCTCAATCAGCTGGAAGGCCTTTTTAGTCCGAATACTCACTATGACAGGGTTGGGCAGCGCGCTGGTGCTGTCTGCTTTCTCTATGGACAAAACCTGGTGACAAAAATGGCCAAAAGAAGTGGTAACGCATCATAACACACACACAGTTGTTCTTTGTGCAAAAACAGAGCAGGAATGCAGACTGGCTCCTGCTGCTCAAGCTGGAATCGAAAGAAGAGAAACATCTTCAAAAGTGGGAATCCAAGAGCCTGAAATTACTAACAACACTGCAGCCACGTACGAAGTATGCAGAATCAGGAGGAGCAGAGGGGTAGATTAGGTTTGTGAAAGACAATGCTTCAATAGAAAACACAGGAAACAGAGGATTAGAAAGTATGAATGACTGAACAGATTGAACCACCGGCTGATACCCTCTTCCTTTCACAATGAACTGCAAAGACTTTATTACAAACTAGGATCTAAAAGACTGAATTCCCCCAAAATGCTTAAGGTTTGTCTTTTTCACCTTCATGTTTTTTTTTACAGTTTGCAATCTGGCTGTTAATTTGTGTCAAAGAGTCAAGTGCTACTAAAACCACTTCCTTTACATTCCTGACAGAGCTAACAAAGTGTATACAGTGTGTTTTCATTTCCTTCTGCAGGGTGCCACGTGATCAACCACATGAAATCAGTCCACATGTTACCGGTTAACCACAGCAGACAGAATAAACAAAGACTCCCTGTGAAAGCTGTCTTATAGGGACAGCAAAGATGAAGCCAGACTTTTCATTAACAAGTGCATTTATGTTCAGGTAGTCACGACTAACTGTATCACATGACATGGGACCAAAGGTTTTTGAGCCTTCTGTCACTTCCTGTAGACACCTGCAGTCTTTTAATTAGCCACATGGCTGCATTTACAATGCATTTTAACCTGGATTGCTGTCCATTATGTTTATTGTTTTATGAGACACTTAAAGATTTAACTTGAACTTTTGTACTTTATGAGAGCCATCTGCAGGCCACAGTTATAAATGTCAGGGAGGGAAGTATGTAATAGCTCTAATAATGTGCTAAATGGCAAGTACTGTACCTCTGAGAGGGGTATGAGCAGGATGAGGTTGCCTTCCTCTCGGCTGGAGAAACACAGATAACTGTCGGTGGTGTAGAGAGTCCCGGCTGTGTGGCAGCGGGCGTGTGGTGTCCAAACTGAACAGGAGGCCACCTCATAGAGGTTTTCACTCCGTGGGAGTCGAAACAGAGCCAGAACATATTCCCTAATAGCCTGCTCCTCTAGGATCCTGGGAGGGGGAGATCGTTAGAGGAAGAGTCAGACAATGAGGCAGTTTGAGACAGGTGGGGGAGTGAAAGCAAAAGCAAATGACATTACAAAAACTTCAGTCAGTGAGGAAACGGGTCCAAAAGGACAAAAAATATTTACGTCTCATTCACTTTCACTAAAAACTACACACAGGGAAATATAAACAGTACTTATTCTGGCTGAGAAATCAAATCTTCACATTTCTGGCAAACAGATAAATCTCTACAGAATAAAGCTCTGGTCCTTAAAGGCCTTAAACTTGTATATTAACAGCTTCCAAAATACCAAAACCGTATCAGCTGTTTGAAATGGAGTACAGAAGCTGTGCCAGTGAACGGCAACAGCAACAGTGACGCTCAACACTGAACAAACGCGCTGCGCTAAGCTCAATGATGCATGACTGTGTCAACGTCACATTAAACGAAGACAAAGAGGAGCTGTAGCACAGCCTTGCTATGTGCGTGATAATCGACTGCAGTGCAAGAATAGAACACTTAAGTGCAGTGCTGCTCGGCAGAGTTTATTGCAGAGCTTTAAATCCCACCCTATAATTTTCCAAGACAAGAGAAGCGGCCTTGTTTCCTCACCGTTTATCCTTTCCCAGTGCAAATGCTCTTCATTTTTTCTATTTAAGCTGCATTTATCAATGACTGACATGACAAATCACATCACTTAAGGCTCTGTAAATAAATATAACAGAACAGTTGAGGCCAGAATTTTAAATATACTCATTATGAACATGGTTGTAATTTTAATGATTTCTTTGAACTGTTCTTTTTGCAGAGTGTAATGACTGGACAGGCCAGGAAACCCATTCCTGAAGCATCAAATTTAACGTTAGCCCACTGCATCAGTTCAAAAACCAGTTTTGATGCATGTTAGGTATCACTGTCATACTTCAACACTAAACTGTGTCCAAGTTTCAACCGTCTAGCTGTTGAAGTTAAATAATTGGGAGGAAGTCCTCCTTCTGCATTATTCTATCCACCTTGTGCACAAGGACCACGGGCAGCAACAACAGCCCCAGTGAATGATGCTACCACCACCATGCTCCACATGTGGTGGTACAAACACATTTTCTGTGGCCAAATAGCTCAATCTTTGTCTCATTTGACCACAAAACTTTCCCCAGAAGGCATTTGGCTTGTCCATGTGGGCAGCTGCAAGTTTCGGTCAAGCTTGAATAGCTTGATTTTCGACGAGGGGCTTCTTACTTGGTCTCTCAGTCCACTGCGATGTAAAACTTGCCGTGGTCTGATTCGCTGGACTGTGGATAGTGACATTAGTATTCCACCTCCAACTCATGGTAGGCTTGAGCCTTAGTGTTTCTTGGGTTGTCCCTGAGCATCCTAACCAATTTCCAAACCTCTTCAAAGTGGTCACACATCTGAATTGCTTATACTTACATACAGTTGTTTGAACTCGTGATCTTGGAAGTTGTTTGGAAATGGCTCCAAGAGACCTCCACAGCTTATGTAAATCTACAGTTTTCCTTGACAGATCTTCACTGAGTCTTTTGAGTAATGGTCAATCCAAATATTACCGTTAAACAAATTCTTTTTATGTCAGCAAGGAGAAACTACCAGTTGTAGTCAATAGTGACTTCACCAATGAGAAATTAATAGGCTTCAGCCTTGTGAAGTTAAAAGACATTGTAGAACCTTCAGCGCCACGTATGTACATATTAGAGGCTGTCTGTGTACTTTTGACCCTGTGTGGATTAAAGAAAATCCGAAATTCAAATTCGACTGTGCTCTTCCACGTTAAAGATGTTGGTGTGAAGCAGGTCTATCGAACGTGTTTGTAGGAGAGTCGTCTTACACTTCCACGCTTCAGTGACAAGCACCTCCATCTGGTTGGTAAAACAAACCGACCTCAGAGCTGCGGTGAGAGCGCTTGCGTTGTATTTCAGGGATGTCTGGTCACCCTTTCGCAAAAGCAAGAAATCTATTTTTGCTTTTTAACTCCTTTCGCAGAAACGTAGGCTTTATTCTTGAAGATGCAAAACAGATTTGAAGTGAGTTTCTGCCTCCAACCTCTAAACTGCCAATAGACAGGCTGGTTGTGCCCTGAGGAGATCAATTCAATTTTAAACACAGCTCTTTGTCCTCTATTTTCTGACCCAAATGTTTTTATTTCCCATCTGAAAAAGAAGCTCCCCCAGCACAACTAAAATGCAACAGACAATAACTGTTCGTTGTCTGTATATATGCTATAACACAATCCTTTCACTTTACACTACATTTGTTTAAAGCGCGAGCATCATTTTTAACATTCTGCCCTGTTATTTGGATGTTTAGATGCTTACTTCTCACATACTGCGATATGTGCATTAGTCAAATGCGAAACACAGCACAGCGACTGGCGTGCAGATTTATGTGACCTCTCATAATATATATAGAAAGAGTCAAAATAGAATAGAAACTGAATTACTGCAGATGTTTTTATGAGTGGGCTATGAATGAGGAAGAGAGGATCCCAGCAAAGAAGTATGTTAATACTAACGTCCATGGGAAGCCCCATTTCTTTTTCTCTATGTGAATTTGGCTGCCTTCATCTGCCACTTGTGATTTCAGTCTCATCACCACACGTTCAGTTCCTCTTTTGCTATTCATCATCCTGCCCGTTCTGGACCCTCTGTACTTTCTTTATCCGGCAAGCTCTATTCCTTCCTCCTCTTCTTCTTCAAACACATGCATGGACACACACATATAAAGCAACTACTGTGATGTGGTGTGTTATCCAGTCGGGCACCTGCATCTGCACTAATTTTTTTTTTTTTTTTTAGATAAAGCTTTGAACCTGACTTCCTGTAATGGTTTTGAGGTTTGTTTGGGTTTTGTTTCTTTCTTTCTTTTTTTAGAAAAATAAACAAAGTGTATGCCTGCATTACAAAAAAACACAACAACACAGATACACAAAAGAACACGGCACAACTTCTGTTGCCATGTTTGTTGTTGCTTTGGAAAGCTGCCCCCTGCCATGCACGCACACAAACACACACATGCACACACCCACCACAAAAACCGCTGCACCAACAGTGCTATAGGAGTGGAGCTGTGTCACACTGTTCCTGTGATACTGAACTTGTGCTGTGAAACGGCAGCTCTGTGAGGCTGAGAACACAATAAAACCTAACGCCTAAGCAGACTTTTGTTTTTAATTCCATTATTTTTACCCTATAAAACCTACTTATTTCTTATTCTGTAGTAATACTGTTAATACTGCAGCATCCCGAGCAGGTGTGTCAGGGAGGCTGTGGGCTTGCAGCAGCAATTTGCAGTTGATAGCTTAAATATTCCGCTTGCTCCGTCATACTGAGCAGATCTGCGTGGGCTCTGTGATGCTTTGAGCTCAGCAGCCTTCATGCTGGACTAGCAAAGCAGTGAGACTGTGAGTGAAGCGAGTAACCGAGTTACTGACTCAGTGGGTTAGCACAGGCAGGAATCTACATAGTAATACTGCTGTGTGTAAAAAGGGAAGTAGTGAGTTTCAGGCTGACTCACCAAAGGCTTATGAGAGAAGCATAATTGCAATATTTTGAATGACTCGTGCCTGAAAGGATCTACAACAGGGGTGGGCAATTCCAGGCCTCGAGGGCTGGTATCATGCAGATTTTAGATGTGTCCTTGATCCAACACAGCTGATTCAAATGGTTAAATGACCTCTTCAACACGTCCTGAAGTTCTCCAGAGGCCTGGTAATGAACTAATCATGTGATTCAGGTGTGTTGACCCAGGGTGACATCTAAAACCTGCAGGACAGCGGCCCTTGAGGCCTGGAGTTCCCCACCCCTGATCTACAAGGACCTGACTAAAAAAGCAGTACAGCAACAGTGTTTACAGCAGGTATTCAATATGAGTTCTTTGCTAACTTTTTGGGAGGATTAGAGTGAAATGAACAAAGGTTTGAACTTCTTTCTGTGGATAACTTTGTTTTATTCCTAATGTTGCTTAATCTCACATTAAGAAACTCACTGTCTGTTTGTACTGTTAGCACACACCTGAACCGGCACTGACCTTTTGGTGATGCGTGCGGGCTGCTGCAGCACTCGGTCCAGCTCTAGGCCTTTGCTGTCCAGCAGCCGCCTCAGGGCAATGTCAGCCAGCTGACCTATGACTCCGAACGCCTCGTCCAGGTTCAAGAACATGGAGAACTCCCTTTGCCGCTGCCGTGTGGTGACCCGAATTGCCTCCGGCATTAATGCGGTGGAGACCCGCTCCAACCGTGTTACCTCTGCCCAGGGAATCACAAACTTGACTGAAGGGGGAAGGAAGAAGAGAATAAAATCCCACTGAGTGTATGAGCTTAGAGCCACCTTGCACTCACTATAGTTTACACAGCAAGCTTTTCTAATACTGTTAAAAGAGAATGTGAGTTTCTCCAAATGCCAAAGTCTGAGTACCGTTATTACCAATTTGATGAACAAGTGCAGTCTTTTAGATTGAAAATGAGAGCTCTCACTTTGGAGTACAGACCTTCCTTCCCCAGCAGGAAGGAGTAGAAGGCCATGTGGTTGATGCTGAGGTAGAGAAAGCCCTGCCGAGGCACCCGGCCCTTCCAGCAGCAGCAGGAGTAGTACGTCACCAGTTTCTCTGACGAGGGGAGGCCAAAGTGAACCTCAAACTTCAGGAGCGCCTCCCTGAACTTCCCCGGGTCATCCTCCTGGGCCGCCTGGCGTCCCTGAACCTCCTCGGCGATAAGGCCCTGCAGAAGACAAAAGCTGGAGTCATTACTTCAGCCTACTTTTAAATGGGCCCACAACCACATCATTTAAAAATCTTTGAGAAAATCACATCTTTCAATCTAAAACTCATCCTCTCTGAGTTTTTATGACTATGCTGGCACATTACAGACCTTGACTTTTCCTTTGACGAAGCTGGCAACATCCTCCTTGTTCTCAAACACAGACAGAGAGTGAAGCAGGTTGTGGAGCAGCCAGTCCCAGTGCTTGTTCACCTCTTCTATGGCAGCTCCTGATGAAAGCAAAGAATGAGAGAATTTAACATCTCCGGCCTGTCAATTGAGTCAAGGTAAGGCAACCGAGTATGCAGGAATCTCCCAAGGCTGCAGATCACAACAGGCACACAGATGAAAACATTAAAAAAAAAAAAGGCATAAGGGTTCAGCTCACCACTGGCAATGATCCAGCTGACCTGGGAGCCGGGAACTTGGAGGAGGATGCGAAAGGGAGTGACCCTGGCAGTGGAGTCCAGAACATTGTCAAGCGCCCCCACCAGGAGCCCTGCAGAGATGGCGAAGCACAGACAATCAGTAATCAGTGGGAATTCTGCCGTGTGAAAAGTCATTTCCTGGTAAGTGTTAATATTTTGTTCTTATCTCTGAATTATTTAGCAAAAATACAGCAGGTGATGGACACATACACGCTGAGATCTAACACATCTATTGCTTAAATAATCGTTGAATATCACATAAACCTCAACTACAACAACCAGAAAAACACAATCTCACAAGTGTACTAATGCCACTCTTCAGTCTCCCTGTCAGCGGAGTGAGACGGGGTTGAAGAGCTCTCGAACAGACAGCAATATTTCACATCTGCATGACAGAAGGAGAAACTGGAAACACCCAGAGAGGCTGTTTCCAACACCAAGAGGACAAGACTGGTGAGTTTTATACATCTCTGGACTTTATCTCGGATTACACTCACTGCATATAGCAGGGACTTTTCAGTATCCAATTTCAGGATACACAATAAGCCTAACTGAGGGTTTTCCATCGCATGATTTCACTCCATCCACTTTCCTCTAATTTATATTTTTGTTTTATTTTAGAATTACAAAGGGTTTTATTTTTTTATTTCTTGATAATCATTAACATTGGTAATATTAATGTAAATGTAGCATTTTCATCTTTTTTGGCCAACTTCTGTCAGTTCAGTATTAGCGCCAGAGCAATTAATGCCTTTTCCCATGGAGTCTTTCAAAAGCCATCTAATGACCTATATGTTTGCACAGCCTTTTAGTAATGTGCCTGCACTTGCTCTGCTTGTACAGCATGGTGTAGAAGTCTTGAGCCACCCCTCTTTCTTAAAAATGTTCTTCTTGAGCAATAGTTCTCAAAGCTTTCTAAAGGTCTTTTAAAGTTTTTCTTTGGATATTGGCTGCTTTTAACTTATTTTCAGTCCAGTCCTTCTACCTGACCCTTTTCAGGAGGGAAGTTGTTTTGTTTTTTTGTTTTTTTTGCTTGTTTCTTAAGCCGTTTAATGCTGACCTTATGGATTAATCATTCAAATGCAAAAAGGGCATTTAACACAAAGGATGAACAAATGTTGTGTATACACGTGACAAACAACTTAGCAAAGAACCAACTTAAAGTTTGAAGGCATCAATCTGGAAAAAAACTGACTGCCAAGAGCTTCATTTTCAGCATGACGATGATCCCGAACACACTGACAGTGCAGTGTACAGAAAAACACACAATGGGCCTCCCCACAGTCTGGACCTCAACGTTATTGAAGCAGAGAACTGAACAAAAGGGAGCCAATGTCTAAAGAAGAGCTTTGAAGACTACTTAAAGAAAATTCAAGAAAGTCTAAGAGTTGCAATTATACAAACTCTGTTTTTGCCTTATATACTGTGTTCCCATGTGTTTGTACAAGTTTCAATGATCACTCCACCCATTTCTCATTTTCCTAGAAAAATATGAAGAAATGAGGGACGGTTCAAAACATCTGCACATTACTGCGTGCACTGCATATTTTTAAATTCTGGTACTGCTTTTAACTCCAATATTTTGTTGATTTTAATTCCGCTAGTATGCTTTAGATTGGTTATCATAAAGCCTATCATGTCTGTTGTCTATGAGAAGCACTACACGTGTTTGCCTATTATAAAATATGGCTCAGATGATGAGGAAACCGTAGTTGGTTCCAATGGAAACTTTTCAGGCAGCATGCAGATTAGCTTCCCTCAAAGGCATAATCACAATAAAGAGACAAATAGAGCAGCAAAAACTACCACTTAAGACACATCCAGCACAGCAGAGAGGTCGAACCCAACCTTATTACGGTTTTGATGAGTCTCATTTAAAAACAGAAGGACTTCGAATGTAATCAGGCATGTAATATCCACCCATCTCTTCAGCAGACGACTAAAACAGTTGCTCAGTTCAGTTTTAATACCAAAATCCGGCAGGAAATCTGCATCTCCACAGTTGCAATCAACTCCACAGATGTTCTCGAAGCTAAAATTGAGCCCCGAACCCTCATAAATTTGAATGACTCCGTGCATTGCAGTCGTCAGGCAAATAGAAACAGACCAGGCACACATGGTTCTACGTCCTGCCTGAAGCTTTCATCGGGTCTCAATAGGGCTACTGTCATCAGGTTTTCATCTTCCTGAACCATAGCTAATCTGCATCATGCTCTCTAAATAACTACACTCTTGGTGCCACTTTTATTCTGTATTTCCTCTGTGCAAAAAGCACACACTGAGGCAGACAATATTCTGACTCAAAATCAAGAAGTCCATCAAACTTTCAGCTTTGAAAGAGTAGAAAACAATAAAATCATTATGATAAATAAAAAAGTGATAGCTTAATCGCCATTATAAACATAGCAAATGACCTAAGAGAACTCCAGAGGTCTTAGAGAGTAGCTACACACATTCTTCAATTTGAAAATAGATAATGACAATGCAATAAAAATAAAGACTCACAGAACCTGGTTTGTATGAAAAACTGGGTTATAAGTTCAAATTACTTCATGAGCAGTACTACACCCATCATAAGAGTTTGAAACATAATAAAAAAATATAGGTTCCTTAAGGTTTCACATTGTCAACAACCCACACTGAGGCCTATCAAACCCATTTAGAATACTATAACCAAAATAACACGTATGGAAATCGCACAAACCCTCTGGATACAGTGACTAATGCAAAGTATTGATCGTGATAAGATATGCACAGAGCTGTGTAGCCACATCCTCTCTGCAGGCCTGCAGGTGCACTTAACCATAGTCAACTAAGGACAGTCGACACTTAAAAATGACACTTTCAGCAACTAGGACCAAATGGATGCATTCCATTTGTAATAGGTCAACACCCCCGATAATACCGGCCAGCCATCAAATCCAATATGTCTGGCTCATAGTACCCCAAAGCCCCTTAGTCTAACTTTTCTCTAATACTTTTAAAATGTTTATTAGAAGACAAAGTTTGGGACTTTTCCCCTTAAGGTACTTTCACGTTTTACAACCCAGCTTTGCTTTAATCTATTAAAGAATTTTTATCTTTCAAAGACGCCATTATCAGTGAGATCAGCCCACCCGAGCTGAGCACAGCCCTGCTTTTCAAAGCTATGACTGAAAAAGATGAGGGCAACCAGATCTCTATCTCTGTGTTTAGCAGTGTCTTCTCTGGTTTGGTACACACACGCAGACACAAAAACAAATCTGCATGAACAGAAAAGGAACTCGCATGCTTGCTTATAAGAGGTTCAGTATAGTTCAACAACTTAAGGCTTGTCAGCCTGTAAAACCTGCCGTGAGGCCGCATGACTGTGCCAAAGAGAGTCATAAATCCACAAAGTATTTCAATGGACATGAGAAACATTCAGAAACGATGTTGTTTTTATGTTAATTGATTAATAATAATCAAATTCAGGCCGCACATCAGCTCGTGAGCCCTTTAGAGCCCATATTGGTGAAACGCTCAGCAGACGAGGGGGTAGAAATATAAAGATAAGCCTTTTCCAGCAGACAGCTCTGACTTTCAGCCAAATGTAAACCACATCTTAGCTTCAAACTTGACCTGCCTGAAGCTGCAAATCCGGCAGCCTGGCAACACAAAACTATCCATCTGTCACCACAAACCCAGACGGGGTTTACACTGGTGAAGCTTCCAGAAAATAAAATGGAGCCACGGTGAATCATTGCCTCTCTCTGCTAACGGTCACATTGTAGGGGTATACTGCTGTGGAGACATGATGACTGCAGGCGACCTTTAGGAGGCTCGCAGCAAAGCAAAACAGACGTCTGCTTTCACATCCACGACGCCGTGATCTCTGTCCGCTCTTGAACGCATCAAAATTAATAAACGGGACATCATTTTCTTGTGCTCAGGCTGGAGTGGTGAACTGAGGCTCGCTGATCGGATGAGGAAACACTAAAAACAACACGAGAGAGGCATTAGTTTGAAATAGAAACATGTGAACGGGCTGATCAGCTGCAGATGTTACCCAGCCCTTCTCAGAAATCCAGCTGGAAGAGTGTAGTCACCGGTGATAAGAGCAGAAGAGTGCGTTTGTACAGCTGAGTCCTGAGACCACATGCACAACTCGGCTTTCTATTTAATTAATAGGTGGAAACATGAAGCAAATCCAATCTAAGCCACTAAACAGACAACTCTGCCGCGTGGCTTTTTTCTACAGTCCCTGAATTAGATAATGGTAAACGACGTGAGAGCAGGACTTGACCCTTTGACCCCGTCTTCTCTCTATGGGAACAGCAGGAACAAACACAAAGTAAACTCCAGCCAGGAAGTCCCACTTATTCCGTTTTATGAGAAGAGCTCCACAAGCAAGAAAACAGATCGTAAAAAGGAGACAGTGGATGAGGCACATGCTCGCTTTAATGTAATTAGCATCAACTAATGTAAAAAAAAAAAGCGTCCAGTGCGCCTGCAAAGCCTGTTACACAGACGCAAAACACACACAGAGGAAACCAGACGGAGGAGGCAGAAAACAGGCCAAGTTGCAGCCGCTGCAACAAGTGTGGGGTCAGAAATTTATAGAAAAATCACTAAAGAATAGAAAGGACAACAGTGTCACAGCAGCATGATGCCACCTCTGTAACAGCTAACACAATAGGAGCCCACAGCATAACAAAGCCTGTTTCCTACAGGAAATTACAGTGATAGGTCAGAGTTCAAATTCAGCTGGCTTTTGTTTGGGGAATTTTTCATAACAGGTTAGAACACAAGCCCAATAAAAAAAGACATTTTAAAAACAGCCAATAATGCTCTTGTGATGTTTATGGTTATTGTCACCACAAGAATTCAAAGAATACTGCGCCAGGAATAGCAGGAAATGGGTTATCCAACTGTGATCTGTACAATACTGACAAACACTGAAACAAACGTGTGTTTTATGTTTTATAGCAAAGACATTTAGCAAATGCTCGGATAAAAAATAAATAAATCACGCAAGAAAGAATCATACATCAGAATCAGTTTGTTTGTTTGCCCCAATTTCTTTTCTTTCCTTTCACTGTTTGACAGATTAAGTCTGATTCACAAGTTCGTGCACAAGACTCTCACAGATCGCAGTTCGTGTGATTTGTGAGTCTTGTGAGGCATTTGTCTTTGTCCGAATGTAACACAAGTGCTCTGTTTTAAATGGATGCATTTGTGGTCTGGTGGTAAACATGAGTTAACCGCACGTTTCGTGGGTGTAGTTTAACGTCCCCTTCAGAGGATGCAGAGTTTGAGCAGGTGTGAGTTACAGGTATGCGGCTCGGGGGCATTCCTGATTGCTCGTGGCTGCTATAATTCAGGCATGTGCCGAACTTTGATTTAACAGATCTACGTGTACACTGATCTTTCTTTGTAGAGAACCGTCCTGAACACACCCCTTCTTTGGACACCCAGTTGTTTACCTGTGACCCCGCCTGTTGCCATTCTTTGTCCATGCTTGTACCTGTTTTATCTGCCACACACCAGTGCTTTTACCTGTCCCTCTCCCTGTGTATGTGCCTGTGCTGGCAGCATGGCCTCCCCTTTGTTTGGTGTTGTTGCTCCAGTAGCTGACTGTTTTATTGTTTACCTGTGATCCTGCTGTTGGACTCGCCGTGGCCTCTCCTCCTCTGCAGCAGGAAGAAGTCGTTGCTCCTCTCGGTCACCCAGAGTTTCAGCACATTTTTGAGCAGAACTTCATCGGGGTTTAGCCACATTTCTTCTAACAGGGAGGGACCGGAGTGAGCCCTCCGCCGATTTGGTCTCTGCAGCAGCGGGGGAGTATAAACTTTATCTGCCTGTTTTTCGGCTCGGGGGTGGCCCGATCGCTCCTACAGCGGCGGGTTTTCGGCTTTATCCATGGCCATCCTGCGCTCCTGACAGCTGCAGGTTTCGGACTTCCTCGCCCCGCGTCTGCTTCCACACGCTAGACACACAGCAGCTGTACACACGACTCACAGATCGCCTATAAGAGACGATGACTCACTCGGTGGCTGAATCGAGTTCCCGTGGCTTTACATACAGAGCGGAGCGGTTACGATTGAAAATGAAACAACATAAAAAAAATAACTCATGGACCACAGTGGTCCTTTTAGAGCAGGGGTGTCAAACAGAAGGCCCGGGGGCCAGAATGGGCCCGGGACAGACCCTAATCCGGCCCACTGGATGGCTTTGGAAGAATGAATAGATATTTTTACTTTTAATTGTATTTTCACAGATTTTACAGCTTTTCCTACTCATAAAGACCCTCTCATGGCCATTCACACTACACAAAGTAAATAATTCATAGAAAAACAAATGACACAGAATGTCCAGCTTTTTTTCTACTATAGAAATTTCTGTAGTTTTCTGTTTGTTTTTTTGAAAAAACAAAGTTTAAAAAAGTAACAATAATAATAATTTCTGTGAATTAACAGAAACTTTTTTAGAAACTGTTTTATATTTACAGGAATTAGTTACCAGAACCTTTGGTGTAATTTTACACATTTATTTATTACAATTTAAGCTGAAAGAGCCAAACTGACAGATTTCTTTCATTTAGCTTCAAGAGCAGCATTTGTTTAATCATGTAGAAAAACTGAGATGTACTGTTGAAACTGCACTACTTTTTTCACTTCAGATCAAACTGAGCTGTATGTGTGCCATGATGTAAAATGAGTGTGACATCCCTGCTTTAGAGTATTTGTTAATGTGCAGCTGTCGATGTGACGTTTGTAGAATAATTTTGAACTTTAACTAGCCACTATAGCCACAGCCAAAATGTTGCTTTAAAAAAAAAACAACCCATTATTATGCAGAATATTCTCAGTCACATGTTTTCCTCTTCAAATGCACATGATCCATTCAAAGAAACAATAAAAACAGTTTAACAGAATTAAACTCACCTCCCAGCTTTATTTAGCCAGCTGTGCCATGTAACTTCAATATTTAATGTAAAATAATGTCCAATTTCAACATTCAACAATTTCAACAGGAAAAACTTACTGTAATTTAAAAATAATACATTAACCCTCTACAGTAGATTCCTATGAAAACAGTCTGCTTTAGATTTGATCTTTGGCTCTCCTGCAACTCTTTTAACCACATCTGCCAATTGTCGCATAAGTTTCCACATGAGAGAGGAAACTTAGATTTACTGAGATCAGCCGCAGCAGATTTTGAGCTAAAGAGCTAATAAATAAATGAAAATGACTGTAACGTGTTCTGCAGAGTCTAACTTGTGAATGGTGGCCAGGTAAAAGCTGGAAAGTGGAAAGTAGTTGTGGTTTGTTAGTAACTTACACAGCTATAACACATTGTACTTTGATTAATAAGTTTTTAAAAAAGTACACAGTTTGTGAAAAACGGGGTCAGAGTGAGAGCTCTTCACTTTATTTTCTCCTGTTCCGCATTTCACCAACTTTCCCTTCCGCCAGTTCCGGTAGTGAGCCAGTGACCGTTCTGTGATTGGACCTTCGCGTGAAACAGCCCTCAGGTGTTTGACTGTAAAACAAAAGAGTTTCTGTGAAAAGTGAAACACTGAAAGACTGTCAGTGGAGTGGAAAACAGCTTTTTATGTTATAGGACTTGTAATGTATCCTGTATAGGACCTGGATGATAAACACTGGAAATGTGTAATAAGGAACACATAGAGAGATAATATAGGATATATTATCCCAACAGATCCACCGGCAGGTGCACTTCACACCTGCTTCCATTAAAACCCACGCTCTCTGACACTCCCACAGTGTGGTTTGAAACTGAACCACGCAAAGTTTCACTCCTGTTCTGTGTCACTGCAGACTGCGATTGCGCTTTGTACTTGTTTTATCTAACAATCTGCTGGATCCTTGACTTAAGGTTAACTGTAGGTTGCACGGGATGAACAAAACCTGTTGCAGCGGTGAGCGTTTGAATGAACAGTTTCACAACAGATCTAAATAACTCTAAACCTTTTTGAAAATTAACAGAGTATGACATAAAAAATAACTCTTTAGTGGGCAGAATGTGCTTGAAGCGAACCACCCCCACAGCACAAACGACCTTTATGATAACTCGATTAAACACAGATTTTTTTAAGGGGCCAATAAACCAACCCATTCATTTGAAAATAAAACTTCAGCTCCTTTATTCACAAGGGGTCGCTCGACATGTTTTGACTGGGGACTCTCTTTTTTTGTTCTTATATCGGAAGCCCTTCCTGAGGTAAGCCCAAAGGGGTTTCCTGTGATCAAACCTGGGGCCTTTTTTTTTTCTAAGGCACATCTGTTAAACACCACACTATAAGGCCTTCAGTTCTTGGATATTTTAATGGTGCAACTTGACAGGCAATGTTGCCATTAATGAAGCTCCCAAAATAAAATGATAAATAAAATGATAGCCTATAGGGTGAATCTGGGGCTTTGAGTAGTTCGCTTTCCGCCCTCCTTTAACAGTGACAGACCAGCAAAAAGAATATATCTATATTCATATATAGTTACATGTGATTATTTTTGAGCTCGAATGGATGGCAGTGGTGTAAAGCTGAGGAAGAAGGGGAAGAAGAAAAAGAGGAAGTTAAGTAAACAAAATGACCGCGGTCAAGCGGAAGGATCTCACTGTGTTACCAGTTTCATGCAAACATCTATGAAAATCTGTGAATAAAAAAATATGTACACCAGTACTTACTGTTATTGTGTGCATAACGTGGCACCTATCCGTATATGAATCGCTAATAACCTATTCACTTATTGTTTAGTAATGTGCTACACTTGAGAGGCTTTGCGTTGTGTGCCCTTTTTACATCCCACAGTAAATATTGTACTCTGTGTGTGTGTGTGTGTGTGTGTGTGTGTGTGTGTGTGTGTGTGTGTGTGTGTGCGTGTGCGGCACCTGTTTGGATTCGCTCTCAGCAGCCACAAATGGAATGCTCCGCTCTCATTCCTTATATGGGCATATTGCGCCTCAACAGGAACTTGGTGTCTCTGTTATTATTGTCCTCCCCGTGAAGCGTTTTTTTCCTAGTCCTTCTAAAATCAGGAATTTTTGTTTTTATACCACAGTAAAAAAAAAAATAAGTTCAGTAAATGTTTGAGACATTATATAGATAGTTGCAGGGGGTTATTTTAATGCTGGGTATTTTTTGTGCGCATGTGAAACAGTCACAGGGTTTTTTTTTTCTGTCGGAATCGATTTGGCTGCGCTCCTTCTATTTCCGCGTCTGGGAGGGGAACAGTGGTGTGATTTCAGAGAACTCTTATCAGTCAAAATGCAGGTTGGTAAACCTTCTTTAGTTTGTTAAAAGTCACAGCGTACCGGCTGTGAATGAGAATATTTAATGTCGTTTAAAGCCGTGTAACGTGACTACTTAATTTTATAGATATTTAGTCAGCAGTGTCTCTGAGCACTCAATAGCTTTACACTTAGCTAGCAAGCTAGCCCTATAACACTTCAAACCAGTTAAAAGGTCTCGGAATAGTCTGGGACCAGAGTTGAAACGATTACTGTCAAACTAAAAAAATAAACGTTGGCACACGAAGACTTTTATATGGTAGCAGATTTGCTAAAATATTTTGTGGAAACGATAAAAAAAATGTAAAAACTTTTAACCACTGATAAATCCAGTGACATGTAGTCTTTTAAAAAAATGTTTATGGTTTATTTGAGTTTAATAAGTGTTTATTAAAAGGGTAAATAACAAATAATGTTTTGATGTTAACTTTTTAACGACCTGGAGCCTATACTACGAAGCGAGTTCAACATACCCAGGGCTGTGTTTCCGTTATCTGGATTCACTCATTCTAACATTGGCTATCAAGATAAGCAGTCACCCGAAGCTGGGTATCAGCTTGCTAAGTTAATCTACAGTTTTCCTTGTTTGTTCACATCAAAGGGGATCTGTTGACCAATCTAGTAGGGACGTTTCACGGATCATGAGGCTTTTCTTCCGCAGAAAATGATCCCAATGAGTGCCGCTAAAAATATGATCTGCAAACAAATCCACTCAGTTTGTGATAAAATAGGAGTATAGCAGAGCTCTTATACATTCATTTTAAGCAACCATAAAACACATCCAGACCCATGGAGTGCACATGCCTTATCTTAGTCCATAGCACTATCTTAGCTTATTTGTTAGATCAAGTTAACTCACGGAAGTAATTTGTTTGCACAAAGACTGACCTTGGAAATGTCATGTTGTTTTTTCACATCACATGGAAACTCAGATTAAAAGAAACATTTTTCTTTTCTCTTTAGGACCCAAATGAAGATACAGAGTGGAATGATATTCTGAGAAAGAAAGGAATTCTTCCTCCCAAGGAGACACCTAAGGAGGATGAAGAGGAGGAGCTGGCCCTCCAACAGCAGTCTGTTGGTAAGAGAGATCAGTCATTCTTTGTAGCTTAAACTGCAAAAGGCAAATTTTTACCCAACCTAACATAGTTTGCAAATACCAGTTAAATGCACATGAAATATTCAGATGTATTATTTGATATGGTAATGTTTTTTTTTCTCTGATCAGTTAAAACATATGAGGACATGACGTTGGAAGAGCTAGAGGAAAATGAAGATGAGTTCAGTGAGGAAGATGAAGCAGCCATTGAGATGTATAGGTAAACAATACAACAACTGGAGCACAACTCAAGTAGAGTGGAACAAGAATAAATAATTTCAGCTTTATGCTGGTGGTTAGTTGCCTGTTTGTTTACACCTTCTGCTTGCACCCATTAGACCTCTTGATCTGTTATTTTTTTGGTGAAGTACTGTTAAATTATCTTGGGAAAAGCTGATTTTAACTATAATGTGGTAGTTAAAAATATACTTAGTATTTTCTGTTGGTCATGAAAAAGAAAACATTTTGCTAGAGAAGAAAATCTCTGTCTTAAACTTTTATTGTGGATTGATAGTCATGTGAGTTTGTCGGGGTACTGATGTAGGCTGTGTCTCCTTGCAGACAGAAGCGTCTTGCAGAATGGAAAGCAACCCAGATGAAGAATGTGTTCGGTGAGGTGGCAGAAATCTCTGGACAGGACTACGTCAAAGAGGTCAACAAGGCTGGAGATGGCATCTGGGTGGTGCTGCACCTCTACAAGCAGGGGTAGGTCATCCAGTAAGCATGAATGAGGAAAATATTGAGTGAAGTTTTTCATTTCATGTTTATAAGGGTATATTTACCATTAATCTCAGTTATTTTACATGCTTTTTCTTTGAATAGACTTAGCACTTCCGGGTTGCTGTTATCATTAAAATGTTTTAATTGAACAGTCGGATTATGTTTGTTCAGTTTTATATATTGCAGCAATTAAAATGCTATTGAACAAAATCTCAAACAAATCTACTTTCAAAGTTAGAGAGAATTTATTTTTGGTGATGTGAAAAGCTGTTCTAAGTCCAGAACACTTCATGGCTGGAGGTGATCCTGGTATTTTGAGCAGGTAAACTGCAAACCGTTGCTGTTTAAAATACAGTGTCTTGTAATTCTTAAAATTAAATTCTTTGATTTGTTAAATTACCTCAAATTTATTTGATGTGTTATTTCCATTCTTTATATGCTTCTGCTTAGATATGAGTATTTTTTTTTTCTTCATGTACTTGGTTGCTGTTTGAATATCTGTTTTTGTGTTTTGTAGTTTGGATAAAATAAGAAGGGATCAGTTAGCCAATGACAATCTGGAGATTTTGTAATTAACTAACTGGCCAAATAATTAATGTCATTGGGCCATCACGTCCCCAGTACTGTGCCTAAATGTGATTCGTATTGGTAGAACCATTCAGTACTGCTGATCTGATGCTGTCCATTTCATATTCCACACACATTCACTTGGGGCAGGAAACAATTACTGACATTAACATTAACTGACATTGACATTAAAAATGAGCAACTGTTGTCACAAAGTTTACCACCAGCAGGTCAGTCTGATGTTTTCTCTCCATTCATCTCCCTTACCAGCATCCCTCTGTGCACCCTCATCAACCAGCACCTGAGCACATTAGCCAGGAAGTTCCCTCAGACCAAGTTCCTCAAGTCCATCTCCACCACCTGCATCCCCAACTACCCCGACCGCAACCTGCCCACCATCTTTGTTTACTTCGAGGGCGAGATGAAGGCCCAGTTCATCGGTCCTCTGGTCTTTGGGGGCATGAACCTGAAAGTTGAAGGTAAGAGGTGACTTGCTGACAAAACCGAACATTTTTTAAGCACAAAACTGACTGTAGGTCTGACAGACCTATCTCTGAGTGGATAAAATGATCGTTTTGTGTTGTTTTAAACTGGAAAATATCAGGAAGTAGGTACACAGGTGTTGGCATTTAATCTGAAATTTGTTTTGTCATGTTTTCATTTTTCAGCCGTTGCACTTTTAGTCAGGCAGTTTGGTTTTAATGATAGGTACTGTTAGAATTCTATTAAGTCACTAAAGCTCGTTTGAGAGTTATGAATTTATTTTCAGTACATCTCAGTGTATTGCATGTAATTTTGGAAGCTGCAGTTTGTCAATCTGTTGAGCGATATTGCATCGGCTATACATCATGTTATGCGATTGAAGTGTCTCTAATTCATGTTGTGTGTCCCAATCAGAGCTGGAGTGGAGGTTATCAGAAACTGGAGCCGTGAAGACAGACCTGGAGGAAAACCCCAAGAAACAAATCGAAGACAAGTTAATGTCATCGATAAGAAGTTCACTTCCTACACGAAAAGACAGTGACTCAGAGGATGAGGATTAAAAAAAAGTAAACACCTGTAACTTCAAACCACAAAAGCCATGTGACAGCTACATGGAAAACACTCCGAAGACCTTAAAACCGAGCAGAGGGGGCGGCTTCTCCTTTGTCAGCATGTGCGTTGTGTGTTGTAACCATGTAGGTGGCGCTCTTATACTGGATCAGTCCTGTATTTGGACAGGCCACTGGGCTGCTGGAAAGTGTCAAACCTACATTATGATTATCCTACAGTACATTTCAGCAGGGGAAACAACAACTGTTTTGTAATTTGAATAAACATTGAACTGTATCAACTACGTCTTCACAAAAGCATCACAGACGAGTTTTAACTTTTTTTAATATCGTTTCATGATAATTATGTCACAAAATGTACATGTACATTTAATTCTGGTAAATTAAATGTGAGTTCACCTCTTTGCCACAGCGATCAGTGACAATTTTGTGTTGTTTTGTTTTAGATACTCATGTCTTGTGTAACAATCTGCCAAATTTGCTTGGTTCCCGTCCGATGACACCAATTTTTTATTTATTTTTTTTGCATTTGCAAGCAACAAGACACACGGCAGCTTTAGCAACGCACTTCAGTTTTTTTCCAGCTATACAATCAAATCGTTTCTGTTAACAAAAAAGTTACAGATGCTGTTGCGTGGTCCATCAGTTGATTTTGAGTGTGATGTCCACAGGTGGATCTGCCAGCTGCTCTTCTTCTGATAGGTGTGTGTTTGTTTCCTTTTACAACATCCCCTCTGGCAGACCTCGAATCTTCTGTTTAATTAGCAGGAGATGAAGAGAAAGTCAGTCACTACATTGAACCTGAGTAGTAATGCAATTAAAAGTGATACATGCTGGCTAATTCTTAATCACTGGTTCACTACCTGAAAAGGTTAAGTCTTTATAGGCAGAAGAGAAATGAGTGGAAAGTATGGGGTGTGTGTGTGTTTTCGAGAATGTCTGCTGTGTGTGCAGAGAAGAGATGAAAATGTTTCTGCTGTTTTTAGTCTTAATAATGGAAAAAATGCACATTTTCACTTTAGCGCCATAGTTTTAGCATTTATTATATCTCTTAAGTGTATGGAGTCAGTTTTAGAGGTGCTAAAGGACAGTTTGGGCAGCTTTTTCATGTGTGCTGTGCCAAAAACATTTATTTCCCCAAATTTTAATCTAGTTTCTTAACTGTATTGTTTTGCCTACTTAGACATTTTTTAGTGAGATGAAATGAATTATGGGAGCAATAAACAGTTCCTGCTTAAGCAGCTCAAAACCCCTTCAGCTTGCAAACACTGATTAACGTGAATGGCTCACCAGCCAAAAACAGTTTACTACCTCCAATTGTTAAGTAGGAAGCTTTAAAAGTCCCTAAGCTTGAGAGATGACCTCAATTGTCTGCAGTTTTTCTATCCGCTTCATTCATAACCCTGCTCTGAAATCTTCAAGTAAAAAAATCAGTTAAAAGCATTCAGATCTGTGTTCTCACCAAAAGTACCACCTTCTTCTTTCTCCTCTGGGAAAGCTTTGGTGAAAGTCGCATGAGAGGGTGAACTGAATGAGACTGGAGGAAGAAAGAGAGAGAGCTTCATGAGGATCTGCTGAGTAGGCCAAAAGACCAGAATTTCGCTCCAGATTTCAGTATTTAAAGTCGCATTTGCCACCTGCTGTCATGCTGTTTCAGCTCTGCGAGGGAGCCGACAGCATCCAAATGGCCAGCTCTGAAACTGAAACTTACTTAGGTTTGTTTGCCGTTTTCGGGGTGAAAAAAAGAGTCTTTAGATTCGTTGTTCACTTCAACAGGTTTTGAATAAAAATTCATAATCAACCTGAAAGCCTCAAAGCAGATGTTTTGTGTTCTCCTTTTCCACCCATGCTGCCAATTGAAATGACCAAAAGCAGTTTAAGCACTGCATTAAATTAAAGCAATAACTCTCGAAAATGACAAATTAATGGAAACATCAGACACTAAGTTTGATTGGTTTGCTCATTTGCTCACCTCTTTTTGTACAGCTCCAACAGAGTTGCGTGCTTTGGAGTAATGAAACAGGAACTGGGGGGGGGGGGGAGGAGCAGAATCAGTGAGCTGGTGCTGAACAAACAGCAGAAATGATGGAAAAGTGTAAAGACAACTAGGGAAGAAAACCTACTCTTTTGAAGACATTCTGAACCTGCTCCTGTGGGGGAAGGAAAACAATTAGGCATTAATAACAGAATTAAAGTTCTCACACTCTATCCTGCCTCCATTGACTCTTGAATACAGTAAACAGGCAAAACAGCAACAATTCAGCAAAACGTAAGAGACCACACAATGATTCCAGCTCTGTTACTTCCTTTGGCTGTCATCTTGTCTTCCTGTTGACTCGGTGGCTCACCTGCCCACTCCATAACTTCAAAAAGAGATAAACTTGGGTAGTAACCCAGACACAGTCATGTTTATCCTGCTAACCAGCTTTTAGACGGTTAGCAGGATAACCGTCTAAAACCGTCTTTTTTTAGACGCACTTTTTTTTCATTTCGTCATTTCTCCTCTTTGTACTTCTGCCTCTGCTGTGATGTAATGTTTTTTATTTAAAGGACGTGTATTTGACACAGCTTGCTGAAGAGAATTGAAATTTGACATGTGAACATCTATTGAACTGGACTTTTATTTTTTAAGGATTAGTTTGTCAGCTGTGGTTTGAAGGTATGGTTTTTCACAAGTCAAGCGTTAAAAGCAGTTTTTAAAGTCATATAGTTTGTGATCATACGTCGAAAACCTCTTTAAAGTGTTAGCATGAGGCCTATAGCATAGGATAGAATAAAATAGAATAGAATAGAAACCTTTAAAGTAGCTTTAAAATGTTTGCCTACCTCATTCTGGTCTCTCCGCAAGACACCACTCAAATCATCACTTCTGATCCCTCGCACCTGCAGACAAACAGTACACTTATTTACAGCTCAAAAGCTGGCAGTGAATGCAACATAATACCTTTGACCAGTGATTTTTCTATTCTTACTTCTTATTTTCCCACAAAACACAACATCAACACTGTTTGGAAGTAAAATAGAACATTTGTACTCAAACTTCTAAGTGTCTGTATATTTCTTGTCACAGAGTTGCTCAAAGCACTGAATGTGTGGCTGAGTGCAGATGACACTGTTCATCAAACTGGCAATAAGTAGTGCTAATTACACAAGAAATGTAGACCAGAATGAGTGGATCATCCACTAATTTAGGAGGAAAATAACAACAGCAAAAACAAAAATTGCAGAGACTTTGAAAAATGCCTCAGTAATGGAGGGATGATTGTAAATGAAGAGTCTCACTACCTTTTGTAACACTATGCCGTCTTCCCACTGATCAAGAGGACTGGCATCTGGATAAAGATACACATAATGTTAATACTTATCGATGTTTTTATAGTAGGGCAGCATAATCCAATAAATGTAATATTGTAATTGGACTGATACCACGACGTCATGCATATGTAGTCCAAAATAATAATTTGGAAGTCCTTTATCATCATTTATTGTATTTTTATGTGTTCAAATTTCATATTATTATTAAGCCTCTAATATCAGGATGTTTGATGCAATACTACATATGACTGTGAGGCTCGGGCTGCTCATGAGTGACTGTTATCGAACGACATGCTGAAAACGTTCAAGCTTTCCTCAATAAGCATCTTTAAGCTGTCAAAGAAACATTTCAGAATAATAACATACAGGTTGGAGATAGTGTTATGAATTTCAGAGATCTCATTAAAAAACCTATTTGGACCGACATTCACTGGTTCTGTATCATTTCATTTACGATTTTCTCCATGTTAACATGTTGCTGTCTGCATAGATGTGCTTACGTCACTGTCACTGTGCGTTTCAGAGTTAAAACAGAGCGCAACATTTTAATATGAGGTCAGGTAAATGCTTTCCATCCAGGTATCACACTCCTTCATTTAGAAGGGAAATTTATTTGATAAATCATTTTAATAGGGGATGGGTACTTGTAATAGAGTACATTTTACATTGATATAATTCTACTGGTACTAAATTTTAATAATAAATGCATTTTTTTTCTCTTACAATGAGCCATTTATAAAAGATTTCCCCAGTCTGAGCAGAGCACCCAGACTGGAGTAAGACTGTACATATTGTACCAGTTTTTGCACTTGCACACAGTGTGACTTTTTTTAAAAAGTGGGATGACCTTGAGCTAACATCACCTATAGGGGCATTTATGAAGAATTATTATTAATCAGAATCATACATTATGCCTATCACATCTTGGTGTATCACCAGTCACCATTTATTACATCACAATCCATTCACTACATACCAATTTTATACTTTTGTTTAAAATATCCAGTGAAGAAGTCTTATTAATTAAAAAGACTGCGCAAGATACTGCATCTTTGAGTACAAAGCACATCAACTTATATTTATTAGCTCATTATGGATCTATACAGCACTGATAAATCATTCAGTGACAATGAATGATTGAGTTAGAACTTATTAACCATTTCAATGTTGGCTGCGTTGTGTTACATTGTGGTGTTAGTCCCTCTTTAATTGCCTCTGAATCCACCTATGCATTGCTTTTTTTTTTTTTTTTTAACATATACTGAGAGTTTACGTGCAAGCTGAAATAGTCCTACAACTATGACTCAGATATTCCTTGTTTCCTGAAACCAATTAGTGATGAAGCCTATTTGTTATATAGTGAGCTGGTATTTTCCACTTCTTGCATCAGGATTAGTATACCATAAATAATTATTTTAAAAAGTTACACTAAATGTACGACTGGCTTCATAACTTACAGGCGCATTCATAAAGATATAAAACCTTAAAAAATGCACTCAAAATTACACTTTGTTTATAAGTGATCACCACTGAAAACAACTTTTAGAGCGTGATTAATTTTAGCTGCCAAAAACAACTCATGCACCTTGACGATGGTGCTGGTTTACATGTATCTGACTCAGTATCATGTTTCACCCACCTGTTTTGCTCCAACATCCAAAGCAAATGAATAAACACAGCAGAAAAAGTTGTTGCACAGCTGCCAGAGTCATATCTCCACTTTCTTCTTCTCTCTGTGTTTGAGGAAGGTCTGCTTGACGTGGCTCTGCTCTCCGGTCTCGTCTCCTAACAGCTGTGAGTGTTCTGAATGCATTGCCCTCTTCCCGCAGCACTTTAAAAGCACGCAACTTTGCTGGCTGACATGCATCTCCTCAGGTGGCCAATCACAAACACACCAATCTGAGCATCAGCAAACCCGCTTGCGCAAACTCCAACGCACCTTGCACTCCCTCCATCTCTCTCTCTCTCTCTCTCTCTCTCTCCACTCACAGGGCGTAGAGTTGGAAAAATACAGAGCACTTGGAATGTTGAGCTCTGGGAGTATTGGGCTGTTATGCTGCGTGGACTGACGTCAAGTTGATAACAAAGATATGACTGGAGTCTCCTTCAGGAAAAGGAAAGTGGATGGTGAATCTGATTAAGAAAAGCAGCCAATAAACTGCATTAAATGTTAAAAAGATCACCAGCATTTAATGTGAACTCCTGCCGGGAAATCGTTATTGTTCGTTAACGAATGATTACTGTATGAGGTACTCACATATCGCCTAATTAAGATACAGAAACAAATGGACACTCTCAGGTGATTCTGAAGATCTGCAGCTATAAATGAATATGAAGATTCATGCTCTCTTGTTCTGGTCTTGATGTAAATGTTACTGGGATGTGATTGGACGGTGATTAATTTTCATATGAGGAGATTTGTATGAGCTTGAGTAATATGGTATGTTTGCTTTAGTCAAAAAGTTCTGCTTTAAAACAACCTAAAACGGCATGTTGTTGTTTCTGCTGGGTTATCACATGCTGTAGTACGTTCTTACAGGACACATTATTTCTAAATGACTTGTGTTAAATCCTGGCAACCCTGGACTTGCAATGTTCCTGTCACTTCAAAGATAATCTGGAAATGTCAGGCAATGAGTCTCTGCTTTGGGAAAACCAAGAATTGAGCTTTAACTCGTTTCAAACCCCTTTAGAAGCCTCAGCAGCTTTTAAAAGTTTCTGAACACAAGAGTTTCATCAACTAGGGAAGTCTAATTTTTCAGCTAAATCTTATTCTGAGAAAGTAAGATTGGCCTGGCATCTGTTAGACTGAAAACCCTATGAGAAGCTACAGGGCAAGTTAAAGCTTGCTAAAGCTTCCTGAAGTAAGCATTCATAGATAGATAGATAGACCTGAAGCCTGCATACCTTGTTGTTTTATTTAACAGATTAAGCAGCACACCTTGTGTCAGGTGGTGCTGTGACGTGGACACTGTATGTTATTCTTTCAGGGATTAACTGTTCTGATCGAGTAGACTGGAGGCAGAGCACCGCACTCATATTTCCCCTGACACTGACACCAGATTTTGTACCAAAACCTACTAATAAAGGTGAATCTGCATTGTTACACCCTAGGGTTGCCAACCGTCCCTTAAAATACGGAATCGTCCCGTATTTAGAAACAAAAGTACACGTCCCGTATTGAGCTAATAAGGGACGCACTTTGTCCCGTAATACAGGGAGAATCACAAAAAGTCTATAAATGTTAATGGATTTAACGCTTTGTTTGAAAACATAATTCCCAGCCCCTCTCCTGCTCTGTGACCAATGAGCTGACAGCACACTTAACACGAGTATAACAGATTACCGCTTATCTAATTGGTCGAGGAAAGGTCGCGTGCGGAGAAGATACCGGAAGACAACAGATGACCAGCATGGCCAACAAAGAGACAAACACCGACACTGCGGCGCGAGTCAGTGCTTGTTCCCCTCCTAGAAAGAAAAAAAAGGTTGCAAAAATACAGGGAGGAATGGGAAAATGAAAACAACTGGCTGGGAAAAGTGCGCGATAACATGTATAAAGCGCACTGCACTGTGTGCCGGCGCACTTTTTCCATTTGCCATGGTGGACTGACTGACGTTAAGCAGCATGCTTCTACTGGTGGGCACATGATGAATATGAGGGGCGTGAAAGAAAGAGGAACCCTTGACCAATTTGTTGTCCACCAGGGCCCTATTTCAGGAAGCCGGTTTAGAAAACTCAGAGTGAAAAACGATACTCAGGGTTGAGTAACCCCGAACTGTCCAACTCGGAATATTCGGTTTCAGAAAGCCTGATAACAATTAGTTCAATCAACGCGGAGTTGCTTTAACCCCAAGTTAAGCGCGCGCACGAGGATACATAAAGCCCTGATTAGTGGAGCACAGATTAAGCGAGTCACCATGGAGACGGAGGGAAAGAAGGCGCGGTCAATGTATTTTACAGCGCTTGAGGCCGAAATTCTGATGGCAGCATATGCCGATAACATGCAAATTTTGCGGAAAAAAAGTAACACAGCCTCAGCTGCAAAAGAAAGGGAGCATGCATGGCAAAACATAGCCGACAGAGTCAATGCGTGAGTGTTAATTTAAACATTGATCTAGGGATTTCCACCCATTTAACACGTTATTTTATTATATTTTATTTTTTATTTTATACATTTTATTTTGTGATGTGATGTGAGCGCAGGTGCAACTCAACAGGCCCCAAAACGTTCCTGGCAGCAAGTAAAAATGAAATATAAAAATATAGTCCAAACAGGTAAGGTGTAATTGTATTATGAGCCATAGTGCTTGGTCTGTTTGTCCTATGTAAATCAATTGCAGTTAGAGGCTACATTAATTTTCTTCCTGTAAGCACTTATTGAAATTATCTGAGCACATTACAAGTACATATTTGCTTACTCTGTATGCTCAAATGTGACCCGTTATAGCCAACAGAAAAAAAGCGGAGGCCCGAAAAACAGGTGGGGGTCCTCCACCACCACCACTCACAGAGTGAGCCTTCCCTCAGTCTTGGTTGTCTTTGAGAGCATAATGACAATGAAGTGTAAGGTGATTGGTATATGTTTGTTAATTGCCATCTGGTCCCTTGTAAGTTATAAGTGACCTGTATAAACCTCATATTCTATCAGTTGATGGTGATGGTGTACTGCATCTGGTGCAGCCTCCTGTTGAGCCAGACCAACATGCAGTTGTGAGTACTCTTAATACTCCACAGATTATATGAGTTTACAGTAGAACAGCAATGTTGTTAATTTCTTTACTACAGGAAAATAATGAAGAAACATTGACAGCTGTTACAGAGGAGGAAGCAACAGAGACACTTTATGAGGTTTACATCTTACAATGGAAAATATAACAATTGAATAAAATGTGGTACTATAATAAAACCATGGACTTTCTATGTCTCTAACAGAGTGATGATGGAAATGAAGAGGAAGAGGGTCCAGCCACTTCTCCAACAAACCTTTCCTCAGTAAGATGTTCAGCACTGATTTACAACCAACCTAAGTAGGCATGTACTATGAATGTCAATGCTATTTTCTGTGTTTCAATAGCTCCCTGTAAAGCAGCTGTACAAGACCTATTTGATCAAGAAAATAAAAAAATGCGACTTGGAAATGGAACACTTCAAGCAGCAGATCCAAAAGACCAAGATTGAGATTTTACTGCTGGAACATCAGTTAAGGGTGGGTGAAGTGGTCAGAGATGGACGAATTATTTCAGTGTTTGAACAACATAATAATATACTTATTAATACTTTGTGTACAGGAAATACAGGCGACCAATAAAGCCAGTTGAACAAAAAATCTGTTTATTCTTCTTTCAACATGTTGAGGTGATGGGTCAAAGGAAATGATTGTGACATATGGTGTCGACTGACTGCTCTTCCATCTTGTATGTCCGTGGGAGGGTCAGGATGTTCATGGTTTGGATCACTGCTGATGTTTGGTTCAGAAGGACAGTGTTCTCCTCTAATTGTGGCAATGTTGTGAAGAATCACACATGCCACAATAATGTCAAATGCCCTTTCTGGGGTGACCCTGAGTCTTTGAAGGCACTGGAACCGGGCCTTAAGCATTCCGATAGTCATTTCAACTCTGGCTCTTGTCCTGCAATGAGCCAGATTATATCGCTGCTGTGGGCCCGGTTCAGGGTCAGGGTAAGGGGTAAGCAAATAGGGTAAACATGGATACCCCCTATCACCAAGCAAGTAGCCAGTGAACTCTCCTAAGACAGAAGGATACACTTCAGTTCAAATGTCCCTGTAGCAATTGGTCTTTATATATTTTAAAGTATTTTCAACTCACCATGTCCAAATTTTGTGCTCAGTGTACATTCACGAAAAATTCGTGAGTCATGAACAGAGCCTGGCCACTTGGCTTCCACATTTGTGATAATGTTGGCAGCATCACATATGATCTTCACAGTGCAGAGAACACAAATTAGCATCCATTACTATAATGAAATAATTTGTTAGTTTGAAATGCTACAGGGAACTATGTACCTGTACATTAATGCTGTGGAAAGACTTCCTGTTCACATAGTCTCCTTCATTTACTGAAGGAGCAATGATTGGAATGTGAGTGCCATCTATACAGCCAATCACGCCTGGGAACCCTGAAAATAAATGTAAAATTTAAGTAGTAGTTCAAGTATCACCACATCATGAATTAAGTTTTGTTCATCCTGATACCTGCAATTTTGTGGAATCCCTCTTTGATAAATCTTGTGGGTCTGTGACCGGGGAACACCACAAACGAGTACAGGAGACGTTTCAGTGCAACTGTAACATTCCTGACTGCCCGACAGACGGTAGCCTTGGAAACGTGCTCAGCGTCACCAATATTATACAGAAAGCTCCCGTTTGCAAAAAGTGCAATACAAATAATATGTACAGAACTGAGAGAATGTCCGCGATGTGTCACATGGGCAATATTAGGCCTGAGGATGTTATTCAAATGAATTATAGATTGTGCTGAAAAACGGTAACGTTCACACAGAAAATCATCAGGAAATGATAAAATGTCCAAACGCGCTCTAATCACTCTCTCCCGGCGGAGAGCTCTGCGGAGAATTTGGGCTTCAACATCTACTGGCTCTTCAAGGAAAGGGCACGCCATGTCTGACACTTCCTACAGTCAGGTTTCCGACAAAGAGGCGGGGACAGTCAGGGTTAGTTGCAGTAAACCTGCTAGGGGGCAGGTTAGCTTCACGGAGTGTGTCGTCATGGTGACTCACTCAGGATTCATCTGAACTCGCTTTGTGAAACCGAAGACCCAGAGTTTTCGTTCACTCAGGGTATACTTACTCAGAGTTTGCACTAAACCGGCTTCCTGAAATAGGGCCCAGGGCCCTATTTCAGGAAGCCGGTTTAGAAAACTCAGAGTGAAAAACGATACTCAGGGTTGAGTAACCCCGAACTGTCCAACTCGGAATATTCGGTTTCAGAAAGCCTGATAACAATTAGTTCAATCAACGCGGAGTTGCTTTAACCCCAAGTTAAGCGCGCGCACGAGGATACATAAAGCCCTGATTAGTGGAGCACAGATTAAGCGAGTCACCATGGAGACGGAGGGAAAGAAGGCGCGGTCAATGTATTTTACAGCGCTTGAGGCCGAAATTCTGATGGCAGCATATGCCGATAACATGCAAATTTTGCGGAAAAAAAGTAACACAGCCTCAGCTGCAAAAGAAAGGGAGCATGCATGGCAAAACATAGCCGACAGAGTCAATGCGTGAGTGTTAATTTAAACATTGATCTAGGGATTTCCACCCATTTAACACGTTATTTTATTATATTTTATTTTTTATTTTATACATTTTATTTTGTGATGTGATGTGAGCGCAGGTGCAACTCAACAGGCCCCAAAACGTTCCTGGCAGCAAGTAAAAATGAAATATAAAAATATAGTCCAAACAGGTAAGGTGTAATTGTATTATGAGCCATAGTGCTTGGTCTGTTTGTCCTATGTAAATCAATTGCAGTTAGAGGCTACATTAATTTTCTTCCTGCAAGCACTTATTGAAATTATCTGAGCACATTACAAGTACATATTTGCTTACTCTGTATGCTCAAATGTGACCCGTTATAGCCAACAGAAAAAAAGCGGAGGCCCGAAAAACAGGTGGGGGTCCTCCACCACCACCACTCACAGAGTGAGCCTTCCCTCAGTCTTGGTTGTCTTTGAGAGCATAATGACAATGAAGTGTAAGGTGATTGGTATATGTTTGTTAATTGCCATCTGGTCCCTTGTAAGTTATAAGTGACCTGTATAAACCTCATATTCTATCAGTTGATGGTGATGGTGTACTGCATCTGGTGCAGCCTCCTGTTGAGCCAGACCAACATGCAGTTGTGAGTACTCTTAATACTCCACAGATTATATGAGTTTACAGTAGAACAGCAATGTTGTTAATTTCTTTACTACAGGAAAATAATGAAGAAACATTGACAGCTGTTACAGAGGAGGAAGCAACAGAGACACTTTATGAGGTTTACATCTTACAATGGAAAATATAACAATTGAATAAAATGTGGTACTATAATAAAACCATGGACTTTCTATGTCTCTAACAGAGTGATGATGGAAATGAAGAGGAAGAGGGTCCAGCCACTTCTCCAACAAACCTTTCCTCAGTAAGATGTTCAGCACTGATTTACAACCAACCTAAGTAGGCATGTACTATGAATGTCAATGCTATTTTCTGTGTTTCAATAGCTCCCTGTAAAGCAGCTGTACAAGACCTATTTGATCAAGAAAATAAAAAAATGCGACTTGGAAATGGAACACTTCAAGCAGCAGATCCAAAAGACCAAGATTGAGATTTTACTGCTGGAACATCAGTTAAGGGTGGGTGAAGTGGTCAGAGATGGACGAATTATTTCAGTGTTTGAACAACATAATAATATACTTATTAATACTTTGTGTACAGGAAATACAGGCGACCAATAAAGCCAGTTGAACAAAAAATCTGTTTATTCTTCTTTCAACATGTTGAGGTGATGGGTCAAAGGAAATGATTGTGACATATGGTGTCGACTGACTGCTCTTCCATCTTGTATGTCCGTGGGAGGGTCAGGATGTTCATGGTTTGGATCACTGCTGATGTTTGGTTCAGAAGGACAGTGTTCTCCTCTAATTGTGGCAATGTTGTGAAGAATCACACATGCCACAATAATGTCAAATGCCCTTTCTGGGGTGACCCTGAGTCTTTGAAGGCACTGGAACCGGGCCTTAAGCATTCCGATAGTCATTTCAACTCTGGCTCTTGTCCTGCAATGAGCCAGATTATATCGCTGCTGTGGGCCCGGTTCAGGGTCAGGGTAAGGGGTAAGCAAATAGGGTAAACATGGATACCCCCTATCACCAAGCAAGTAGCCAGTGAACTCTCCTAAGACAGAAGGATACACTTCAGTTCAAATGTCCCTGTAGCAATTGGTCTTTATATATTTTAAAGTATTTTCAACTCACCATGTCCAAATTTTGTGCTCAGTGTACATTCACGAAAAATTCGTGAGTCATGAACAGAGCCTGGCCACTTGGCTTCCACATTTGTGATAATGTTGGCAGCATCACATATGATCTTCACAGTGCAGAGAACACAAATTAGCATCCATTACTATAATGAAATAATTTGTTAGTTTGAAATGCTACAGGGAACTATGTACCTGTACATTAATGCTGTGGAAAGACTTCCTGTTCACATAGTCTCCTTCATTTACTGAAGGAGCAATGATTGGAATGTGAGTGCCATCTATACAGCCAATCACGCCTGGGAACCCTGAAAATAAATGTAAAATTTAAGTAGTAGTTCAAGTATCACCACATCATGAATTAAGTTTTGTTCATCCTGATACCTGCAATTTTGTGGAATCCCTCTTTGATAAATCTTGTGGGTCTGTGACCGGGGAACACCACAAACGAGTACAGGAGACGTTTCAGTGCAACTGTAACATTCCTGACTGCCCGACAGACGGTAGCCTTGGAAACGTGCTCAGCGTCACCAATATTATACAGAAAGCTCCCGTTTGCAAAAAGTGCAATACAAATAATATGTACAGAACTGAGAGAATGTCCGCGATGTGTCACATGGGCAATATTAGGCCTGAGGATGTTATTCAAATGAATTATAGATTGTGCTGAAAAACGGTAACGTTCACACAGAAAATCATCAGGAAATGATAAAATGTCCAAACGCGCTCTAACCACTCTCTCTCGGCGGAGAGCTCTGCGGAGAATTTGGGCTTCAACATCTACTGGCTCTTCAAGGAAAGGGCACGCCATGTCTGACACTTCCTACAGTCAGGTTTCCGACAAAGAGGCGGGGACAGTCAGGGTTAGTTGCAGTAAACCTGCTAGGGGGCAGGTTAGCTTCACGGAGTGTGTCGTCATGGTGACTCACTCAGGCTTCATCTGAACTCGCTTTGTGAAACCGAAGACCCAGAGTTTTCGTTCACTCAGGGTGTACTTACTCAGAGTTTGCACTAAACCGGCTTCCTGAAATAGGGCCTAGGCCACAGCAGAAGCAGATATGGTATGTAAACATTGTTGTTGTTTTTTTTAAACCCTCTGGTTAAGGTTAATATGTGCATGTGCAATGAATATCAGCGCTGTGTGGCCAGAAGTTTGATAATATAATTTGTTTTGTGTAATAAACAACTGCAAGGATAGATGATTACAACGAATAGATGACTAATACATAAAAGTAATACATAGATGAATAATGATGATGAGTTATGATGCGTAATCATGGGAACAAGCGGGTTTACAAACGGGAGCAGCTGATTAGCATTAGAAAAGCTGAAATAATACCTCAACTGAAGCCACAAAGCCCGAATAAGTTGACACAGAAGAGACTTCAGTTTCAAGGCAAGGCAGAGATCCTTCCTTCCCACAGTGATTGTGGTCTTCAACAACTCTTTGAAGACTTGATTAGTCTGAGCTGCAACAACACCTAATTTCCCTCTGGGATTAATAAAGTATTACTGAATTGAATATATATATAAAGGATACACATTATATTGAAAACATACATATATATGACCATACCCATTTCTTACAAGTTGCATGCAGATATACTGTAATATATATATATTTCTATTTTATAGGTGACTGCTGCAGAGGTGACCCATGTCTACCACACTGTAAAGTACGGTTTAAGTTATAACTCGGGTGACTGTGCACTCAAACTGACTGTACGAATGCTGAATGACTCCAGTATTGCCAAAAAGATGTCCTGTGGGAGAACGAAAGCTGAAGCAGTTGTCACAGATGTCCTGTCTCCAAAGGCAATAGAAGAGGTGATCAAAAAATTGAAAAGTGGTGCAACTCCACTCCCATTCTCTCTTCACACTGATGCTTCAAACAAGGGAAATCGGAAGATGTTTCCCTTGGCCTTGCAACACTGTGAAAAAAGCCCTGGACAAGCTCTCAGTTGATGTGGAAAATATTGTCCTGAAGATATACAGCTTCTTTTCCACCTCTGCCAAAAGGAGAGAGTCCCTGAAAGAGTAATGTGAATTTTGTGACGTTGAATTCCATGATATCCTGCGCCATGTTGTGACGAGATGGCTGTCACTCAACCCTGCAATCACCCGCCTGCTGCAGAACTGGGACCCGCTGAAGTCATATCTCATCAGCATTGGTGAGGAATGTCCAAGGCGCCTGAAGGAATTGCTGAAGTTGACAGAAGGTGCTGCTGGAGTTGAGGGAGAGGCAGACATTGTGGAAGTCTACCTCCTCTTCTGTAACAATGTTATGTGTCTGTTTGAAGAAGTGGTGAAAAAACTGGAGAAGAATGTAACCACGTCTGTTGACCTCTATTCCATCATGGAGTGTTTCCTGAAAAGACTTATTCAGAGAAGAGATGATGGGTTCTACGGGTACCTAACAAGACAAAAGCTCCAGCGTCTCTCGCCATCTGATGCTGATGGTGCCAGGCAGGAGTTTACAGCCTTCCTAGACACTGCCATCAGTTATGTCCGGAAGTGGTTTGACTTTTCAGAAGAAAACTGGCTTTTCCACCTGCAGCCCCTCTCTCTAGCATCTGGGAAGATTTCCTTTGATGACATGGAGAAGATCATTGAACGGCTTCACCTGGCTGGCAGGTAAGAAGAAAACATTTGCCAGTGAAATGATAAACCATGTTTTAATAGTATTGATGGTTAAAAATAAACAAATACAATTCATAGATAACATATATAAATAAAACCATAATCATTAACTTTGTTTGGAGTGTATATACACACGCATGCAATCTTTTATACACTATTTTACAAATTCAAGGAGTTCATATACTTAATATAAGGATGGATAAATACATAATAAATAAACTATACTTATTGTATTGTTTAAATGCTATACAACGTTATAAACATATACAATACATTTTTTCCATTTATTTACCACTTTAAATGTTCTATGTACCACTTAGGATTTAGGTCAACTTCTCATCTCTATTGGCAGGTTAAACATCTCTATGGATGAGCTTTATGAAGAGTGTGTCACTGCAACCAGCCTTCTGAAGCACCTCACCAAAGAACATCAGGAGAAGGAAAAGTGGCAGTCCAAGGGAACAGCAGAGAAGTGGATGGAAATTCTTCAGGCAGCTGACCTCCCCAATATGCAGGCTGTTGTATCCTTTGTACTCAGCATCCCATCTTCCACTGGGTTTGAGGAGAGGATTTTCTCTCTTATGAAGAATAAGTGGACTGATGTGCGGAACAAATGTTCTACTGAATTAATTAGAAGTGAGCTCATTGTCAGTCTAAATTATGATATGTCTTGCTCAGAGTTTTACTCTGCAGTACTGAAAGACAAACAACTCCTAACTGCAGCAAGAGCTCAAAAAAAAAATACAAATGGAAAAAGTAGTCTGTTTCCACATAATGTAGCATTGAGCTTTCATGAGTTTGTTGGGTTTTTTTTACTTCAACTTTCAGCTACAGTCAAGGCCTTTGAGGCACAAATGTTGTGTTTACAGGTGTTCCACAGACTTTTTTTGCACTTTTCTAATTGCACTAAATGTGCACTGTTACAAGAATGTTTTTCTTTCTATTGTTTTCTATTAATTTATATAATTTTAGGTTAAGCAGGACAGAGTTCTTTGTGTTAATTTTGTCATTTTGCACAAAAAGTGAAGCGTACCAGTCTTTCGTTTAGGAAAGAGACCTATTTTATTGTGTTAATGTTGTCATTTTGCGTTAAAAATAAATGGATAAATGGATAATTTGTTTCCCATGTGTTCATATCACAAAGAATATGCATCTACTTAAATCAACTTCAAGTCAAATGGTTAAAAAAAAAATTTCACACACAGGGAAGGGTGAAGACAATTGGGTCGCCCGGCCCTGGCCACGAGGTGTCCCTTATTTATTTTTCAGGGAGTTGGCAACCCTATTACACCCTGGAAACAGGGTTCATTGTTTTGGTTTTCCTATTTTTTTTTCCAGCGATCAACTCACAGGTGATTAACACCCGATTCTGAACCTCTGCTGTGTTTTTTAACCTCTTTTTATTCATTGTTTTGGTTTTATGAAAAAAATCTGTCCCACAAGAAGCAGGTAATCTGTTATCTGTGATAGACAGACTTTCGTTGTAGACAGGCAGAGAGGAATATATTAAACCAATAAATTACGCAAAGGTTACAGACAAAAATGACCCATGAAAATTTTTTTGATAATCTATGATTATCTCTCACCCCAACCGGTCGCAGCAGATGGCCCCGCCCCGTCCTCAGCCTGGTTCTGCTGTAGGTTTCTTCCTGTTAAAAGGGAGTTTTTTCTTCCCACTGTCACCAAAGTGCTTGCTCATAGGGGGTCATATGATTGTTGGGCTTTTCTCTGTATGTATTATTGTAGGTTCTACCTTACAATATAAAGCCCTTTGAGGTGACTGTTGCTGTAATTTGGCGCTGTATAAATAAAACTGAATTGTTTTTAAATACCTTTTGCTTAAAAGTCTTCATAAGAAATCTGCATAAGAAAGACTGACACTTTTCAATGATACGAATACTAATTTCGTGCATTCATATTTTGCTGTTTTGCAATATGTTTTTATCTTTCTGTAGCTTTGGTTTTATTCTGTTTTGCATGACTGTGGGTATCAGTGCATTTACATAAACCCTGACTGAAAAGCTTAAACCTTAAACATAATTTAAGTGATTATCAAATGAAAAGTCTACTCAACCTGCTGATTGAGCCTCTTTGTCATGCAACAAAGAGAAGGGGAAAAAGCAATAAACTCAAACATTGTTTACTCTTGAATCTTTCAAGTGTGCGTATATGAAGATCTGGTAATCAGGGGTCATCTTGTGTGATTGCCTTGTACAAAAACAAAGGAAATGGGAATGACTGAATCACAGAGAAACAGTTGATTTGTTTCTCATTTTGAAAAATAGACATGCTCCATTCCACGGCACTTACGCAAAAACCAAATGCTTGATTTAAAACATACAGCAATGACGGATCTGATGAGAAATAAATGGTTATTTTTTCATTTGTACTTTCAGTTTAGGTAACACGTATGTACGTACCAGTTTTACCTTTGCTATTCAAAGGAAACACAAAAAACTATGATACCAAGCTAATGAAGTTTTTGAGTAGCAAACAGTGATATAGCAATAAGAAAATTTGCAAAAATGATGACTTATGTAACTTTAATATTGCCTTTTATTACTTTTAAAATAAAATAAGGATACTGGGGTTTGGCACGGTTACTGCCAAGGTGATTGCTCTCTGGTTGGGTACAGCTTTTATCTGTCACACACATCTTTGTGCTAACAGACAGGTGTTTCATTAAGTCTTGCTGAGGTGGCCATACTTTTCACCCTGTCAGAAAATAATGATCATCACATTTTTCAGTAATCTACGTTTGTGGGCTACAGTCAGAAGATAGTTCTTATTTTCTGTTTGGTGGATAGTGTTTTTACCTAAATGGTAAATGGACTGGTTCTTATATAGTGCTTTTCTACTCTGTCTGAGCACTCAAAGCGCTTTATACAACTAATTCATTCACCCAATCACTTCTAAGCTTAAGTGCTAAGTATCTAACATTCATACACATCCACACTCTGATGGATGCATCAGAGAGCAACATGGGGTTAGGATCTTGTCCAAGGATATTTGGCATGCAGACTGGAATCGAACCACCGACCTTTTAGTTAGTGGTTGATCTGCTCTGCCACCTGAGCTACAGCCACCCCAAATTAGCATATTAGTTAAATCATATACTGATATATTAGTTAAATCATATCTATTAAAGCAGAGCTGTAGCTATAATGTAGCAGCTTAGGATGCAAAAACATATTTTTCAGTCTATGGTCTCCTGTGCTTCCAGTTCTGATCCTCTCTCTTGTGCTTGTGCTCCATGGCTGGTCTATGGCTGCCCATCTGGCACACCTATCTGGCACACCTGGCTCCAATCACAGTATCACCAATCCTCCACCCTCTCTCAATGGCATCACCTCTTACCAGTTGCTATAGAAACAGCCTCCTCATTTGTTGTTTTAAGTTTTCTGTAATGAATTCCCTCGTGATCTGTGGCGCTCCAACGTTGACTCTGTGCTGCATGTGCCAGTCAGATGCTCCCTTTGTTCAGTCTGCCATAATCTCTTTTTTTCTATATAGTTGTGGCCAGGTTCTGACATTACTGGAGTTTTTTTTTTTTATGTTAAGAAATATTGATTTTTGTCACATAATCTTATCGTCTCCATGTGCAGGCATGATTGCCGCCTAGAAATAGACCATGAGAAGGTTTGGGTTTTCTTTTTATATGATCCTGGGCATCTAATTGCATGATGCAGACAAATAGGAGGCATGTATTTTAATCATTCTGAAAATAAAGTTCAAAATGTTAACCTATAACATGTGTATGGAAGACAGGACTGTATATACACTTAATAATTACGCAGCAAGACACGGAAAGGAGAAGAACTTGGCTGGAAGTAAATTAAATTTAAAAAATGGCAGAAAAGTGAGCACAAGAGGGCAAGAAGGATGTGCTGAAACAAGGCAGAAAGGGCACTAGAAGCGCAGGAGAGGATAATTAGTATAAAATTGATGTAGGAGCTAAACTCAAAAGGACAAAAAAATGATATCATACCAGAATAACAGAGGAACAGAAACAGAAACAGGAATGTAACAAACATGAAAATTCAAACTTCAAGCATTAGAAATGTCATTGAAATGTGTCAGTGCAGGAAAAGCAGATAGTGTGAAATGGTTCTACTGGTTCTTCTAGAAAAATATTCACTGAAGTCCCAAATATGCAGCTACTTAACTGTCTTCATCACTGGTTGTGTGGTGTACACAGGCTTGCCCTCCCAGGGACTCCATGGACACCTTCACTTGAAACCCTCAGCTACTGGATTCTTCTGTGTTTCAGGAAACCCTTTAAACTCAGTGCTTGTGGCCATATTGATTAAAGAAACTCTATCAGTTTGGTATCTTTTTCTATTTATCTGTTGCCAGTTTTATTTAGAATAGATTGTGTCTGAAAAAAAATAAAAAATCAGTTTCCATGTTACGGGGGGTTGAGTTGTTTTTCCAAGTGTGGACATGCTTGTCAGCGACACCGGATCCATTAAAATTAATGAATTCACGTTGCAGCATGAGGTCACAAATACGGATTGCTTCTTCCAGGAAGTCAAAATTAAAAATTTCACAGGATCTCTAAAGCTGCATCACTGCTTCCTTGTAAACAAATGAAACTCCATGAAACACCGTGATTGTTGCGCATTCTGTTTCGTCCACCCATCCATCCCCAGCAGCCTGCTGTCACTCTGTGTTCAGCCTTTGTTGTAACTGATCATTGGTGGAATAAGGTGAAACCAATTCAAGAATATGAATCTCACTGAATATGTTCTTATGTGTGAATCTTACAGTAAAGAGGAGGCCTCCAGAGTGCTGCTAGCTGCTACCAAAAGCTTCACAGTGTAATTCTGACAGCCACTATTTGCAAGATTAGAATATTTGAAACCTGGATCCAATGAATCAGGAGACATTATAGCTCATCATTTTCTTTCCATCTTTCAAACCTTTTATTGTTATCTTCTCTACCCTTCTGTAGAAAGCGAACCGTAAGTAACATGATCCACTGAATATTATTAAACAAGTGAGACAGATACTATTCAGCCTCTGAGGAATTCACGTCTGTATCACCACATGATCTGATTTTTCACTCACTGAGGTAGTCTAGGTGAGAATTAAATGCAGCTCTCTATCGTTCCACCCATTAACAAACATCAGAGCTGAATTTTCAGAACTAACACGAAGATTTCTGAACACTACCTGTCACATACATGACAGAAATATTTGTGTCACACTCTCATGGCAGTATGGCGCATGATGCTTCCCTGAACAAAAATTGCCCATTAGCATCCCAAACACTAGTGATGTAACTCCCCGTGGTTGTAGGTTGACGTTTGTGCCATGACGGTACAGCTGCTGCCTATGGGTGCACACGGCGGTGTGATCCAATGAAGAAGTGTCCTGCAGTCTCGAGGTTCCCAGTATAGCATTTAGGCTGATTGGTTTGTTGCAACAGCTGCTTCACTACTATGAATCTCTTGAGACGCTTTTATATTGGATAACCCAAGCTTGCTGCCTCTGTTTGTGTGTGTGTGCGCGTGTGGCTATGTGTTTGATTTGCTGCTACATCGCTACAACCTCCTAAAGGTTATGGGTGCTTGATTGCGTATGACTGCACAAAGACAGAGCACCCTTGTTGCGTTGTATCACTTGGAGACTAGAAAGAACAAAGCAGAATGGAGAGCAAAGCTTGAACCTCATCCACCCACCAGATGTCCACTGACTTCTGCGCCAGTTTCACAGTGTGCTCTGTTTACACCCACTGGCTACTTTGTTAGTTACACTTTGCTACTGCCAGGTTTGACCTCCTTTGGCCTTCAGAACTACCAAAATTCTTTGTGATACAGATTCAATAAGTTGCTGGAAACATTCGACGGAGATTTTGGTCTTTATTGGCATGATAGCATCACACAGTTGGGCCATATCTAAGGGTCGTGCTGTGTATGTTTCACCATTCAAGATAGGACGGATCCATGTGTTCATGTTGTTTATGTCAAAATCCGACCCTACCACCAGAATGTCACAGCAGAAATCTATCAGAACAATCTTATCCAATCATCTACTGTCCAATTTTGTGAACCCATATGAAGTTCATCGGGTTCCTGATGATGTGAGTGGCATCCAGTCTTCTGCTGCTGTAGCCCATATGCATCTGAATCTGGATAAAAACCAAATCTTTATTTCAAACATACAAGTAACATATGTTAATAAACATAAATATTCTGCTTAAAGGTTCAACGTGTTCCGTTCCTGTTCATTCAGAGCTGCTCTTCTGCATACCATATTTGTAACAACAGAATACAGAAGAGCATATCCTGAGTTTCAGTTACCTTTCCAGCAGCTTATGGATATTTTCTCTCCTTCGGGCCAACTTAAAAATGGTTATACAATATATATAAGATCCCAGCATAGCAGCATTTTCTGAAATACACGGACCAGCTCATCTGGCACCAACCTTGTTCAGTGTCACTTACATCACTCTTTTTCCCTCATGAAGATCCTCATTTTAAACGTCAGCAGGCCGTCTTTTCACCATGTCTGGATGCCTAAATGGATTGGATTAGTTGCGTGTGATCAGCTGGTCACAAAAGTGAAACAGAATGGTTGCCAAATTGAGTCTGAATTTGCCAACCGTTGTTGAGCTTCCCTTCTGCTTTTAGTTATCGATGAAGTGTAATTGCAAAGAAATAAAGATGTAGGCCTAAGAGGCTCCAAAGATCTTTTAAATTGTTTGTCTGCCTTTCAAACCAACCAGAACAACAGGAAGCTCCTCTCCAGAGTCAGCGTTTAACAGAAAAAAAGATTCTTGATATTCCATTGTTTTTTGTTGGGGTGTTTACCACACACTGGCATTAACGAGTGAGTCCACATCACACTGTTGTTAAGGCCCATCAATGCTCTTCTCCTTATTAACCCCATAACTCAGCTTGCTCCGCCAGCAGGCATTAACTTTAAAATGACCCACAGTGTCGTATCTCACATGGTCGATGCAGCACAAGTGCTCCTCGGGGAACCTGAAAACACATACACTTTAAAGGGCATTGCTCAGCTCTTTTTCGTGACCTGTGATCAAATTATACATATATATATATTTTGCTCGAGGATGTGCACAGTAACATGATTTGATGCTTTAGAAAGGAGACAAAAGTTGCTATTATTTCTATTATTCTTTTGATTTTAAGAGACTTCTTATCACAAGAGGTAAAAACATCATGGAGCTGGAAATGTTTGATGACACCTCAAGGGACATGGCAGAGCTACAGTAATTTTCTAAAAGTTATAAAATCCAAAATACTGAAAATATTTTTTTTTCTTTGGCTAGCAGCATAAACTGGGACTCACAGTGTTAACTTTGACCTAGTTGTCACTGTTAAATGGAGCTGTCATCAGAATCTAACAATGAAATATAAGCAATTGGTTTTAGTTTGTAAACTCTGTGGTTGAATACAGAAAACAAGAAAAAAGGAATTTAATAAACCGTAACCTCTACCATGGGTCTGGTCCTCTGTTATGCTCACATGGTTTGGCTCTACTTGTCCCCTTAAAAGGAGGGTAATTGCGTTTATCCTGTGATGAAACATTTTCATCATGTCCGTAGTGGTCTCTTCTAGCGACACAGCCCCATCCATAGGGTGCGGCTGAAGGCTGGCTAAAGAGTTTGAAGAGAATGAAAATGATGCGAATCGTATGCACAGTCTGCAGTTCTCAACCCAGCTGCATGTGTAAGGGAGACTTGAGACTGACATGTTACTCTCAGTCCCAATCATCAAACTAATAAATAAAATAAATTAATTAATATTTTGGAAGAATGGTTTTACACCCCTCCATCCCTCTTTTGCACAGTTTTAATGACCTTTTGCTAACTTTAGCCTCAGCTGACCGGCGTGGTATCCAGAATGAGATTCTGCTACTGAACCCCAAGTACAGGGTGGGCCATTTATATGGATACACCGTAATAACATGGGAATGGTTGGTGATATTAAAGTCCTGTTTGTGGCACATTAGTATATGTGAGGGGGCAAACTCCTCAAGATGGGTGGTGACCATGGTGGCCATTTAGAAGTCGGCCATCTTGGATACAACTTTTGTTTTTTCAATAGGAAGAGGGCCATGTGACACATCAAACTTAATGGTAATGTCACAAGAAAAACAATGGTGTGCTTGGTTTCAACGTAACTTTATTCTGTCATGAGTTATTTACAAGTTTCTGACCACTTATAAAATGTGTTCAATGTGCTGCCCATTGTGTTGGATTGTCAATGCAACCCTCTTCTCCCACTCTTCACACACTGATAGCAACACCGCAGGAGAAATGCCAGCACAAGCATCCAGTATCCGTAGTTTCAGGTGCTGCACATCTCGTATCTTCACACCATAGACAATTGCCTTCAGATGACCCCAAAGATAAAAGTCTAAGGGGGTCAGATCGGGAGACCTTGGGGGCCATTCAACTGGCCCACGATGACCAATCCACTTTCCAGGAAACTGTTCATCTAGGAATGCTCGGACCTGGCACCCATAATGTGTTGGTGCACCATCTTGCTGGAAAAACTCAGGGAACGTGCCAGCTTCAGTGCATAAAGAGGGAAACACATCTTCATGTAGCAATTTCAAATATCCAGTGGCCTTGAGGTTTCCATTGATGAAGAATGGACCCACTATCGTTGTACCCCATATACCACACCAAACCATCACTTTTGTTGTTCCAACAGTCTTGGAGGGATCCATCCAATGTGGGTTAGTGTCAGACCAATAGCGGTGGTTTTGTTTGTTAGCTTCACCATTCACATAAAAGTTTGCCTCATCACTGAACAAAATCTTCTGCGTGTGGAAGTATTGGAAGTAAAAAATAACTTGAACTCCAAATTTTGAAAACACAACTTTCTTTCTTTTTTTCTTTTTTTTGTTTTTTTGTTTATAAAGCTCTGACTTGTATTATGAGAATGAGTCTGAGGTCTGGGAGAGAGTCCTGTAACTCTCTCTCTGCAAAATACAGTATATAATAACCAATGTTGGGCAATTAATTATATAGTTACTTCTTCAAAAAAGTAACTGAGTTATGCAAACAACAAAGTTTTTTGCAGCTGTTTACCTAAAAATGAAGCCAACGCGGTTTTTTAAATAAATATTTCAAACTATTTACAGAACAATCAGCTGTTCTGCATCAAATCTGATGCCACACAAATTATTTGTGCCACTCCAAAAAATTATTTCTGTCGATTATGAGATAAAGGAGAACAACAGCCTGATACCTGCAGGCCTGACAACAGGAGATGTATCACTCCTGTAACACCTGTAACATTCAGCAGTCGCCTCATTGTTCTGACACACACAACAAAACTACACTATACACTAACTACACAAGATTTCCCCCCTTCCTAAAGAACTAAATGCCATGTTACCATATCATTTTTTGATTGCTCGACATGGTACATCTTTCTAGGGTGGTCTTTTTTGGTTTTGTTTTTGCTCACAGGCGGAGAGTGCTTTGAGCACTTTCCTTATAAAACGCCGTTTCTACCGTTTCTTCCCGCAGTAAATATAAACAACGATAGTATTCGGGAAGAAAACCAAACATTGCAGATATTTTTATCATAACTCTGGTTTTACGTGGCCTATCAACACAATTTAAAAACTGGTATAAAGTCCACACTTTTTCCGTCAATTGTTCCGTCTGTCCTGCTCACATCTCCAATGGTTGTACACCTTGTAATTAGTGATGTGTCGGTCGCGAACGAAACGGCTCTTAGAGCCGACTCTTTGAAGTGAACGACGCGAGCCGTTGGTGTTTTATTTTCTCTCTCACACTTTTTTCCACTTCACTCCGCATGTGAGCCTTGTGCTTTGCCCTGGGGGGGGGGCGTAGTTACACTTGCAGTAGCACAGGAACAGAGCAGGAGGGAAAGAGAGAGAAAGAGAGCCAGGAACAACAACGTCACATTAGAAAGGTATAGTAATCATCCACAGCTATTTTCATTTGCGGATGATAAAGGATTCAGAAAGTTTATTCATGCAGGCCTCTATGACAGAGAATATGCATCTTCTTTTTGTTTTCATATTTTAATTTATATTTGATTGTGTTGTGATTTGCAGTGTTTTGTGTTGTTTCACTTTAAATTTGTTTAAAAGGAAAAAGCTGAAAATTTAAATAGTTAAAAGTTTAAAATGTAAATAGTTGGTTTTTGTATTATATGATTTATTTATTACATTTTATGTGGAGTGAATAAATAAAAGTATATTTACGGTGGCCCCTAGAGACAAAGCACGTACAAACTCCAAAACACGTACAAAACACAACAGAAGTGCTCCAGGATGCTAGGCGCAGTGTTGAGCTTTTGTTACCTAGTGGCTACACAAGCCAGGAAGTACCAACAGCAGGTAAATTAACTTTTTTTTTATTATTATTTGAATAAATGAGTGCTTGTGTATAAATACACAAGCATTGTTTGTAAATACACAAACAACATGCTTTCAATTGAGTAATTTAAGTGATCTAGGTAGCTCTGTTTTGGAAGTTCAGTTAATGCTAGAAATGTGTTTTGGAGTTTGTACGTGCTTTGTCTCTAGGGGACACCATATGTATTTATATATAAACATATATAAATAAAACAAATTCCTTTTGTGCATAATTTTATATTGTTGTTAATAATAAATTAATTAGAGCAACAAAACAACCTGAAGAGCTGGTTGGGAGCCAAAAGAGCCGGCTCTTTTTAGAGATCCGAGCCGAAAGAGCTGGTTCTCTAAAAAGAGCCCATCACTAGTTGTCATTAACGTGGCTTCACTCCACATCAGCCACGCCGCTTTGCTAGCTAAAACACCGGTGTCGGCATATAAGGACGTCAACGACGTTGATTAGCTGCATATTTATTGGCTGGACTATGGGATAAGGTGGCATCGTTCTAATCCCATAAAGGAGCAGCCAGCCACTTACTGACTAACACTGCAAAACAGAATTGTTAAAGTTTTAATTTTAATTTCAATTCAGGTTAGATTTTTTTTTTTTTTTTTTTGCGCAACACAGATTTTCTGTGCGCACAGACCGTGCCAGCAGTGTGCAATTGCGCACGCGCACAGTTTAGAGGGAACATTGCTCACGGTGCATTAAAGACACTGGTAAATCACTCTAATAGCCGAGCAGCACCTCTGACAGATGCCATCATTTAATACACAGTGACCAATGCAACTTAGTCAGCATGAGTCACAGGACACCCTCCACTGGTGAGACAGAGGCACATGTGGAAGAAGATGCAGCCCTACCTCACATACCAGCAGCAGCTGGATGAAAAAACTAAACAAAAAACTGAGACTTTCTGTGTGTGTGTTCATACAGTGCCGCTACATATGTGAACAGGCTACCAAACTCTAGAACAAAAACAGATGATAAATGAAAAAAATTATGACAAATATTACACAGCTATGTAATGTTTACTATTTATTTTACTTTTAACAAGTGGTTAGCACCCCACATATAAACTACAAAAGAATATTTCACCTAAACACGCTCCATATTTCTCTACATATTCTCACCTGCTGAGTTTGACATCAGCAGGTGAGAATAAGTGGAACAATTTCACCCTCATGTTTGTTTATAATCCAAGTTTGGTGCCCTATATATCATGATGTTGTTCAGATTGTCATTGTTGGAGGCTGTGTTATGGTTTGAGGCTACATTTCAGTCAGTGGTATTGATGGAAATAATTCACCATGCAACACCACCATGTAACATCCAGCAATCATTTGGGTAGGGGGCTGAAAGCATCTGATTGGCTTCGTCCCACAGTCCAAAGGCATGCTGTTAGTGGGGTTAGGTTACTTGGCGATTCAAAATTGTCCATTGGTCTGAATGGACTGCTTCTTATAAAGCACTTTTCTGCTCTACCTGAGCACTCATAGTGCATAAGTGCAACATGCCTCGTTCACCCATTCATACAAGCACTTTTTTCTATGCTCAAGTGCTTTCTATCTAACATTCACACACATTCACACTCAGATGGATGCAACGAAGAGCAGCTGGGGGTTAGTATCTCGCCCAGGGATATTTGGCATGGAGGCTGGAGCAGTCAGGGATTGAACCACCAATCTTCCATTTAGTTTGAATGCTTATGTGTCTCTGTGTGCTGGCCCTGTGACAGGCTGGCAACCGGTCCAGGGTGCACCCCGCCTCTTACCCTGTGGTATCTGGGGCAGGCTCCAGCTCACCCCCACAATCCTGAATTGGATAAGCAGAATAGGACGGATGTATGGAATGATCCCAAACACACTGCCAGTACAGTAAAAGAACACCTGGATAGAAAAACACACTACCAGTGATGGACTAGCTTCTGCAGATGATTGTATTGAAGAAGTGTGTGATCATCTTGATTCTGCTTGGGTAATATCCCAGCAACCATTTTGGGGTTAGGGGCTGAAGTTCAGTTTGACAGACTTAGCGATCACACAAATCTTCAACCTGCTGTGTGATTTGTACTTTCAATAAGCAAATCTTTGTTTAGCACATAAACACTATATTGGCCCAGCTGATGAACCACTTTGCTTACAGCTTCAATAAAAAGCACTTTTGTTATAGAAGCTGAAACATACTCTGGAGGACAATTCAAAAGATAATGGAAGCTCCCTCACTCTGTGTGACACTGATCCTCATCTGTTTGATAGAAATAGAAGGATACTGTACATGAAATTGTGTAATAATGTGATCAAAGACTATTTATCAATGATAACTGATCAGCTGCTCTTTGATCAATGTACATATTAATTGTAATGAAACTGACCTGACAGCCGATTCTTCATCAGTGGGCTGGTTTCAGTCATTGTGCAAATGTACTGTTTATAAGGTTGGGGAAACCTGCAGTCAGCTGAAACCGAAGAAGTCACCTGGATGAGTGACAAACTCTACATCCAGATGAACAGAATCAACTTTTTGGGATTTCCTTACCTGAGCATGCATCGTGATATGCTCAATTTTCTTATTGTTTTTGTTTTTTCAGAATCCTAAAGCATTCCAGTTTCAGTGCATCGTGAACACGTCTTCAGCATGCATTTCTTTCTTTTCCAGATTTTTCCAGATCCTGTGGCCCAGGTGCCACATCTAGCCTGTTAAACTCAGTTTGATGACAGTCAGACGTGTTACCATTCTGGCAGAATTTTTTAAACATTTAATGAAAGGAGAGTGGGAGCTCAGAAAGGAAGAGTTGATTGGCTACAGTGCAGTGGCATTAGCTGTGATGTGTCACCAGCCTGTACTGTCATGATTCAAAACTCTACGGTCCTTTCACACAATAGTTCTTGACTGGCTCTAGGCTGAATCTTACTAACTGTTCAATGCACCAACAAAGATGACAAATCTCTACTAGCGGCTCACTCTTCCCTGAAAAAAACTAAGGCCTTATCTGAACTGTAAAAGGCTGGTTTATTAAAATTTCTCTTAAAAATCTGACTGCAGGGACATTTTGGGGAAAGCTAAGCACATAGGAGATAATTGCTTTATGATTCATTTCCACATTTTTGGTGTCTGTTGTTTTGTGTGTACTGAGTTTCCATGTGATGTAGTGTGCTTTGGATTAATAATTGATACACTCTCTCTTTAACCCAGGTCAAGCCTATCTTTTTAAACCCAATAATTTAAACCCAATTATAGATGCAATGGGTTATTTAAATCCATTGCAGCTATAACAGCTTCCACTCTTCTGGGCAGTTTTTCTACGAGATTTTGGAGTGTGTTGGAGCACAGTCATGCCGGAGCAAAAAAGGCCTTCCTCAAAATGTTCCCATAAAGTTGTAAGCATGGAACTGTGGACCCTGGACAAATCCTAGAAAAACAAGCCCAAAAATCTCATCCATTAAAGCTTAAACATGACACTGTGCAGTCAAGCAGTCTTAAAGGAGTACATGGACACAGCTTATCTACCACATATGAAGGTGGAAGACCATTTAAGGATTTAAATACTAACAGTCCCTCTTTGTATTGGATTCTGTAATGCACAGGGAGCCAGTGCAAGGCTGCTAACACTGAAGTAACAAGATCCCGCTCTCACTAATGTGAAAGCCAAAGTCACCTCCTCAAAGGCATCTCTCTTTAATCATGCCCAATCATCCGGTGAAGTATTAGCTGTTTTTAACCAGGACAGTTACAGCCGAGAGCTTCAGACATTACATTACTGACGGAGTTCTGCTGGTACACGCAGTCACAGCACAGTGACTCACAGCATCCTCATCAGGAACAGCACTTTCCCAGAATTAGTCGTGTTGTCTGGTAAGAATCGACTGTGAGCAATTTCTGTCGATCAATAACAGACGGCACAATAAAAGTTTGAGTATTTTTATTGGTGCGAGATCTTATTGGCAACTCAATGACTCTATCCACTACTCACTATTACAGTTCATCGTAGGAACATAGAAAAACACTCATTACATAAGTAGTAGTAGTTTTTTCTTTTTGTTGTATGAGCAGAGTCAAAGTTAGCATTACAGAAAACTTGTGCTATTTGTGAACGTGTTTTTATTATAAATATGTTATAATTGCAAAAGAAAATGAAATAATTTCATAATGTATTCATTTCCTTTCAGGGTTTGCTATTTCCAGGGGCTCTGGCTTTCTTTCAACAAAATATTTTTGGAGGGATTTTTTTATGCTCAAGATGCATTTATGGAAATAGTAACATGTTCGTGAAAGCTCAATGGAAATACTTTCTAGACGTTGAAACATGAATAATATATAACAAGGACAATGGCCCTCAATTTGTCTGATGTGCATGAATGTGTCTCTTCCTCAGAATAATAACAATTAATTTTGTTTTTTACAGTAACATTCAAGATCAGAGGTCTCATAGAGCTATCATATTTAAAGAAGGTGTGGTAGGATGATGCAGGAATCAAAGAAAAAGGGCTAAAATGTCCATAACTCGTGACAAAAGTGGGGAAAAAATAAAAATAGGGAAACTGATGAATGTAAGTAAACTGTGTTTCAGACAATTTTGATTAGTGAGATAATATATATATTTAAAAAATGTTCTTTCTATACATCTGTCTGAGAAAATATAAGGGGAAACCCTAGACTTCTTTGAATGTAGGAAACTTCAAGTCTGATCAAATGATGTTATTGATAAAGCCTGCAATATTTTATTTGGTAATAGATTTACTTATTGATCACCTTTCAATTGGAATAATAAGTCATTATGATTCTCTGTAAACATGTACAATATCAGAACAGCCAAACATGCACAAGACTAAACTTTGCCTTTGTCTGAATCAGCTGGCGTCCTCAGAGGTCAGACTGCCATCTTGTGGTAAACTATGCTCCACTGCTTATACTCAAAGACACATGTACACAGACAGCTTCTGGTTGTATGCCATCGTTACAGGCAACAGTGTGGTTGTCATGATCCCTGGGATGAGCTGTGTTTTTGAGTTTGTAACCTTAGTTAATACATCTAAATCTGGAGCTCTGTTTAGGTTTGAGTCTTATTTTTTAAGGGATGGATTTATTTTGGGTCTTGTCTATGTTTCATTGATCTTATAATGTTTTTATATTGGGGCTTTTTGCAAGTTTTATTATAATTATTATGGTTTGGTTTTTGGTTTATTCCTGCTTCCCCAGCGTACGTGTCTGTATTTAGTCGGTTCACTTTTCCTGTTTTACTTTGACAGTTAGTTGTCTTTTGTAAGCTGCTTTAAGTTCTGCTTCCTTCCCTGTTACTGTCTTGATGACTTTCAGCCACGTCTCATTTTCTTCCTATTCCCAGTTTCCAACTAGCCTCGGTGCCTGTACATACACTCATTACCCACCCAGCAATACTTGGTGCTGGAAACATTCCTCAGAGATTTTGGTCCATATTGACATGATGCTGTCACACAGTTGCTGGATATTTGTCAGCTGCACATTCATGATGTGATTTTCCCATGATGGGGATTCGAGCTGGTGACTGTGGAGGCTATTTGAGGACAGTGAACTCGCTGTCATGATCAAGAAACCAGTTTGAGATGATTTACTTTTTGTGAGCTGGTGTGTTATCCTGCTGGAAGCAGTCATCAGGAGATGAGAACAGTGTGGTCACAGATAGATGGACATGGTCAGCAACAATACTCATGTGGGCTGTGATATTTAAACAATGCTCAGTTTGTACCAAGGAGGGTGAAGTATGCAAAGGAAACATCCCCCACGCTATTAGCCGATTTCTACCCTACCATCCAAATACTGTAATAGAAATCGAGACTCATCAAACCAGGCAATGTTTTTCCAGTTCTCTATTGTCTATTGCATGTTGGACTTTGTTTCTCTGTCTGCATTATTAAGCCTTAATAAAGATTTGTTTGGGTTATTTCAGCCAGCTTTGAGTCTTGTGTTTGTATTCAAACCTGACAGTAATTATGTATAAATACCCAGTTAACACACAAAAGTGATTTACATTTGAATTGTTTCTAATTTATTCCATTTTTCTTCATCTTTCTAAATGGTGTCAGTCATTTGAATACCTTGTGCTGTTTCTGTGTGTTCAGGTAAAGTGTGATTTAAATATTTTAATGGGTGAGTATTATCCTGTTTGCAGGGTTTTAAGATGAGTTTTTCCAATCCAAATATATGATCTAATGTTGTAATAACTCTAATTTGCTGCATTCAGAGAGCATAATTGAATCCCTTTACAGGAAAAGAAATCCATCTAAATCTGCATGTGCAACGTAATGCCCTCCTTAAGTGCACTCATCAGGAAATGCATTCATATCAGTTACTGGTAGTTCATGTTCTATACAGTATATTTCTTTTAAATTTATTATAATGTCAAATATAAAACGTATTTGAATTAAAAACTAATGTATTATACTGTAAATACTTATTTGTACAGAAGTTTTTACTATCTTTACATTACATATTAAATTCATTTATGTTAACAAGGTGATGAAAGGCGTGCAAGGCAAAGCAAATCTGGAAACTAGTAGAGTTTATACAGTGTCATGCGGTGAAACGTAAGGTCCCATGACACTAACTATCACAGTGTTTTTGTTACTGAACTGTTCATCATATCAATAACTCAGAAAAAAAACCCTGAGTTTGATATGTATTGCTTTTTATAGTACTGTATTTCCCTGCTCATTTCAAGGACCAACAAAACGCCGCATAGTTACTGCCAGAGTAAGGTGCGGTCTGCTAGACTGAAGCCAGAAACTACAGTGTTGCTGTTACAGTGCCTGTAATCACCTTTCCATCTAAACAGACGGAAATGAAAACATCATTAGTGCAGACTTCCCATTTCTGTGTCGCTGTACAAATCATTCAAGGGTGTTGTTCAGCCGAAAACTGAATGAGGAAATGTCCTTTTTCTTCCTTGTCCTCGCCTTTTGTGGAAGGCACGTATGCGTAAATACGCGTGTCTCTGTGGTGGTGTGGTGGGGCTCACAATACTTCTATAAAAATAATAACGTGAATAACTATTCATTGTTGAACCCCAGTTATTGAATTGGAGTTGGGCTAAAAGTGGTTAAGCCATCCAATAACACAAACACACACATACACACAGCCTGCTGCATGTGTGAAGGCCAGCGGGAGGAACCTCACGTGTTGCCGCTCACCGCTCTCATAGCTCACCCCTACTGACTCCACACATAAACTGTAGCACACCGGAGCAGGAAGACAGGTGGTGCTGTGAGTGCGTGTGGGTTCCAGGCAGTCAGTAGCCGAGCGCGCGCGCGTGTGTGTGTGTGTGTGTGTGTGGGGGGGGGGGGGGTCTGAATAGTATCGGGGCCACGTGCCGGTGATGACGAACTCGGTGCACTTGGCAGGGACGACAGGAAGAGGTAAGTTCCAGTTATACAAGGCTTGCATGAACTGGACGTGGTCTGACAGCTGTGCTAAACACGGGAACACACTGTGTCGATTAGACTCAGTTTACATCAGAATAAAAATGGTAGATTAGGACAGATGACTCGTTACTTTGAGGACATCGTGATACCGAACTCTCTTTCTTCTACTACATTTACAATTCCTTCAGTGCTATTTTGGATCCGTTATCCCAACGTTCATGAGGCAAGATAGGCCCTGCAAAGGTTACCAGTCAACAGGAACAGCACATAAATTCATTCACAGCAATCACAACCTGTTTTAGATCTCTTTCTTCCTATGTCTTCCGTAAAATGAGATCTTTCATTAAGCTCATTCCGCTTTCAATCTTCGGTGAATTAGAGTTGTGATCTTATATAAAATCACCCTATATGCGTTAATAAAGCTGCCACTGTCTCCTGTCACGTTTGCTCAAGTGTTTATTCTCTCTGTCTGTCCCCTGCCTGTGTTGTGTGTCACTGAGAGCAGCACACGGGACAAAGAAGGGATACTGTACCACTGAGAATGGAGACTGACTGCAGGCCATCTGACCAGCCGCCAGGACAGCAGAGCAAGCTGTCACATGTTGCTGCCTCGATAATCCAACTGCTTCATCCCTCCGTCTCCTTTTCACTACAAACCTACCGACACAATCAGTGAAGCAGCAGCTTATACAAACCGCATGTTTCTTTCGTGTCCTGCAGCTAATATCCTGAACAGAGAAAGCGACACTCACTTGATTCTTAGAAGACGTTCCTATCTTGTTTCTTATTATTAACGCTAATTTAAGACTTCCTCATTCCCGAAAACGTGACCGTGAACCGTGGGTTCTTTTTTTGTATTTAACAGGCAAAATATGTAGCTGGAAACCTAGAAGAGAATTCATGCAGATAATATCTCGATATGCTTATCTGGTGACATCAATTTGAACCTTTTTGACATTATTTTTCCTCTGTTTATATTTAAAGTGTTACATTACTGGTGTAAGTGTAAGGAACTGAAAACAGCTCGAAGGTTCTTCGTACTGTGTGCTTCTGACATGAGGTGTACCTGACAAGGCGGGGACTGCCTTGAAATTATATTCTGGCTCGTTGAGTCACTGACTGACTGTTTAGGAATCTCACAGATTATGCGTCAGGTGAGCTCTGGGATTACCGAAGGGTTTAGGACATAAGGTGTTGGCCATACTGTAGGGCCTAGGCTTTCACCAATCGATGGACCGCAGTCTGGATCCCGGCTTAGACCCTTTTTTTCTCTTTACCGACCCAGATTTATTACTAGGTTTTGGCGTACAGTTTCTATTTTACTGTGCGCGACGTTTTCTGTATTTACGGTAAGGTCATTTTAACCTGCGCAGCCTTTTCCTTTGTCTTTACGGTAGTCGATGTACGTGCACAGAAAAAGCAAGCCAATTACGTGTATTGTTATCCCACGTGATACTTCTCAGCCAATCATATCATTTTTGTCAGAGCGCGTGGGGAAAACAAACCTCCGCAAGGAGAAGACACGAAAAACCTCGCAGAAGGAAAACTAAGAGAAAAGCAGGGTTAAAGGTTTGCAAGTGAAATGTAGTTAAGGAGAAGAAAACTAAAGCCTGTCATTATTATTTCAAAACGCTCATTTTTTATACAAATCTTGCTTCACTTGAAACGAAATAAGACCATTTTATTAATAGAATATCTTCCCGGTCAGTGTGAAAATTAATATTAAACATCGTTGAATTTTTTTGGATTGTACTTTCTGTTATTTGACTGTATACAGGCACTGAAACTGATTACATTTTGTAACCCTACACTGTAAACCCGAAGAAGATAGCAGAATTCAAAAAATTTAAGGCAACCGATTGTCTTAAGTTTTTAAGTTGAAGAACTTAAAGCTGAAGCTTATCAGAACTCCAATACTTTGACTGCATTTGACATGTACATTTAGACTAAAATAAAAGTAAAATGTTTAAAAATTATATAAAAAATATTCCGTAAATACAAGTAGTAAGCCGTACTTTCAAGTTTTAATCTGTGTATCCTGTGGGAATAAGTTGACATAACATAACAGGAATGAGTATAACAGAGTCACTTTTTCAGTTTAGCAATGATCAGTGTTTGCTGTTCACTTTTGTATTAAACAAATGTCAAGCATCAACTTTGAAATCTCAAAAAAATGTCACACAAAACGTAAAAACACAAAAAAGGCCACCGATTGCCTCAATCAAGGCTAAATTTAACAGGGTGAGTACACTGAAAAAAAATAATCAGTGGGATAAACGTAAAAAAATTATTGTAATCGGTTGCACGAAATTAAGTTATGTTTGGTTAACCTTAGTTTTTTATGTTATACCTGCACACATTTTTCTGGTAACATGAACATGACTTTGTTATGTTGTTGTTATGTTTTTCATTCCGGTCAAATATTTATAGAAACCACTTGTTTATCAGACATGAACTTTTTGTGTTAATTGTATTGGACTACTATGCGTTATATTGACAAGATTATTTTATGGTAAGCTTATTTTATTTTATAACAAATTTCTAATATATAATATATAATCTAATATATAATTGAGTGTTCAATAAATAAAACTAAATTAAGGCTGATCTTACTGTATGTACTGTACACTTTCTCTTCAATCAAAGAAATAAGCAAAACATTTTTGAACAATGACCTGTATTTTTGAAAATACTACACAGTTGTAACAATGGACTTTCAATTCAGGCTTCCAAAATATACATGAGTCATATTTGTACAATGCATCTCTTGAAAAACATTCCACAACATTCCTCAAAGTTATCTTCTGTAAGCTGAATTCAACATTGTGGGGCCTTATGACATCGCGCTTATGTAAAAAATCATTTTTTAAATGTAAGAGCCATAAGGTAATATGGCAACAGGGGTGTAATTATTAAAATGACACAAAGAAGAGACTTAAAATAACATTATAACCCACAGGCACAAAACCAAGAGACCTAAGCTGATTAGTATTGGCTTGCTTCTATCACTAAACATCACAATCACTAATACTAGACGATGCAATCTGTTTGTAGTGGTGCACCTTGGGAAAAAAATTGCAAACTGGTGAAATTGGTGCAAGGCACCATTTCCATTGAGAAAAATGGACATTCAAAGTTTGAATTTTTTTTAAAAGAGCCATGGCTTGAAAAGTGAAAACTGCAGTAATAAAGGCCCCAAGTTGAAAAGTGCCAGAAAAATAAGTTTCACTATGTACTGCAACTTTACCAGTGCTGGCTTAAAAGAAAGGATGGTACATATTCGAAGAGGTAAACATGTTGTTCCCACATCATAACTGGAAAACTGTTCAATCGTACAGTCTGGTCCTGAAAACCTGGGCCTTCTTTGAAAGGCTGTTCCTTTTGAGCTCCATAACCAGTTTCTATAATACCTCGAAGGTATACTTTTCCAGTGGGTAGGTGAGGTTCAAAGTGTACATTAGTCCAAACAGCATAGCAGCTGCTAGGGTATAGTTATCCAAATCCTGCCAGACTCTCTGGCCTTCAAGGACTATCCCGATGTCCTCAGGGCTGCCATTGGCATCTCTTGACTTTATGATGTAAATTCCCATGGTTGTTTCTTTATTAGATCGTTGGATAATGGCTTCATCTGTGGCCTAGAAAATGCAGAATTCCAAAATTTAATTAAACAGAACACTGGTCAAAGAACATTATACCAAATCTTATTTTAATCTGTGTCACTATTCCAAAAAATGTTAACATTGACACATTAGGTGAACAAAAATGGATTCATTACAGCATGTGATTTGAGTCCTCAGAATGCTCAAAAAGGTAATGCATTTCTGAAGTGAAATCTCCATGCAAAGAAGCAGAATACTGTCAGAGCATAGAGAGGTGTTCAACTATGAACTCCACACATAGTTCTAATGCAGGTAAAAGAAGAAAAAAAAAAAAACGCACCCATGGTAAATTGTGAAAATCCCAGGTGATTTTCAACATACTCCTGGCATAGAGTGACAAGCAGCATTTTGTTAAAATTATTATTTTCCCTAAAGTGTATACACAAATTAATTTTTTTCTTACCTGGGCCGTGGGCTCCAGAATGTTCTGAAGTCTTCTTCCTATTTGTCCTCCTCGCCTTTTGAAGACCTTTATTAGTTTGTCAGATAGCACATCTATCTGCGAGAGTAATCTGGACTGCAGTGGCATGGTGGTAATGCGCTTAAACTCTGCATTTATCTAAAAAGAGAAGTTGTCACATAAAAATGCTGTCAAAATCTCAAATCTCACAAGGTTACATCCACACAAAGTTGTTATTTTTTGTCATATTACTATTTATTAGCTATGGGTCCCATGTTGCTGAGCAGTTCCATAGTTGCCCTTACTTCCATACCACCCAAAGCCTGTTTGCAACCACAGCAGTTGCCTCCTTCTGGCCATTTTGCAGTTCTGCCAAATGACCCAGAAACTACATCTATTATTGTCATATACACATCAAGGTCTTTCATTAATACTTAGTTAAATTAGTTAATTTGACCTTTCCAGAAAATTTACCTTACAGAATGTGAGATAACATATGCAAATCTTCACTAGTAAATAAAATAATGTTATTAAAACCTTAACTGTAACACCTCTACGTAACAGCGCTAGAGAATTGTTCTGAAGCAACACCAATCTGCCCTTCAGCAGGGATAAGCACCATATATCGATACAGAAAAAATAAATTTAACATATTTCTATCGTCATTATTTTATCTCTTTAAGCCCTCCTCTCAGTCTCTCTATAAATCAGTTAAAATAATTTGTTGGGTTTTTGTGTGTCTTTAACATGTTATCAGTACATTACATTCACTGCCCCAGAACATGAAATAAAGCCCCACGTCATGCACTTCCTCTCCTAATGAGTACATAGGTGTCATGCCCTAAATAAACCGACTTTAGTGAAGACACCCCCCGAACACACACACACAGAGCCCACCCCATGGCAAACTAGCTTATTTAACTAAAACATTTTAGGTACAACCAGTTAACTAAATGGACACAAGTTTGTTAGTCTGTATTCACTGAGAAAAAACAAGCGAATGTGACTGGGCACACACTGAAAAAAAGCTAATGCACATAATATTGTCCCGCAGCTTAAGCTAGCATTATCGTTAGTTAACTTAAGGAATGACTTGTTTTTTCCATTATGTTGCTCAACAGCAATTCATGAGAAAAACTTCCCCATCTAATGGATGTTCTCTTCGTTTCCTCTCAAACATGTAGTTTTCAGTTTACCTCGACAAAGTAAAGCTCAGCACCAAACGTAAACTAAGCGAAGACAAAAAATGGCGGACCGCCACAGTGAATTTTCCCTCGCAGAACACACCCTGGGGGGGTGGAGTTTCAACAGAAAACATAACTATTTTCTGCTATTTTGATATGACTGGTTTTAAAAGACTGAACATCCTTCTAAAACAAGTGAAAGGCGTGAGACTTAATTATGTTTAGACCAAAAATATAAATGATTCATGTTGGATATATTTACTGTATTTTTACTAATTTAACAACCTCATCATTGCATTAGTCGCTTTATGCTATAGCATTACGCTTACATTAGCTTGAAGCTCAAGGTCGTCATTTTATTTAATTTCTTTTTCTGGGCTTACAAACAGGACACACAACATTTAGATAACCGTTACACTGAATCTTGGGTCTGTGTTGAGTCTTCCAGCTGCTGACTACAGAAGCTAGATTGACCTTTCAGCATGTTTATAGCGGCTGTGGCTATGTGCTGGTAATGTTACCGTGTGTGAGCAGTCACATTGGCAGCAGACATGTTTCAACAAACTAGTCATATCCCGGCCCTACATTAGCTTGTTTAATGGTTAAGACACTGCAGGTACCACCACTTACTACAGACACCGATGCAAGTTTGTAATAGTCTGATAATTTAGACTGAAAGAATATACAAACAATATTAACTCACATTATATATGTTAATTACTAATTT